>NW_007246181.1:215835-233310 GCF_000164805.1 Carlito syrichta
AGTAGCCGAATTACAGGCATGTGCCACCATGCCCGGCTGATTTTTTGATTTATTGTTGAGATGAGGTCTCGCTGCCCAGGCTGGTCTCGAACCTGTAGGCTCAGGCAATTCACTCACCTCAGCCTCCCAAAGGCGCGGGATTACAGGCTGAGCCACCAAGCCTGGCTTATGTAGCTACTTTTAAATGCATGTGGTAAGATGTGAACAGAGAGAAAATTTTTGAAGACAGAATTTATATTTAAAAGGAAAGCAGAACAGAATGATTTAGAAAATCTGCAGCCTAGCCATGTTAAGAAGTATCAAGTCATGTTTAGGAAAGCAAACCAAGGGTATGGTCAAGCAACCGATTGCCAAAGAGATTTGTATGGAGAGAAGAGACCCAGGTGCTATTCATTAAAAATATGGAAGAAAGATTCCAAAGGCATTTCAGAGATCCTGGAGGCTTCCCCCTCCCACTTTAGAAATGTATGTTTACTTGAAGATTTCCATTCAAATTGCATGAAAAAGCAAATAAAGCCATGAAATATACACTGAGAAATGATCTATCAGTTGAGAAGTGGTTTTCAAGAATCACGAGTGTGTCCTTCCACATTGTCTTCAAACAACAGACTGGACAATAAATTACTTATTTTTTGAAGTTGGAGTCTTACTCTGTCACCCAGGCTGGAGTGCAGTGCCATGCTCACGGCCACTGCAGCCTCGACCTGCTGAACTTAGATGATCCTTCCACCTCAGCCTTCCAAATAGCTGGAACCATAGGCGTGCACCACCACACCAGGCTAATTTTTTGATGTATTGTAGAGACAAGGTCTTGCAAAGTTGCTCAAGCTGCTCTGCAACTCCTGGGTTCAGGCAATCCTCTCACCTCCACCTCCCAAAGTGCTGAAATTACAGGCGTGAGTCACCATACCTGGCTTAAATTACATATTATTAATGTGGGAGGAAGAAAATGAGACTGTACTGTCTGCTCAAACAGAAAATCACCAGGTGAAAGATGTTAAAAAATTACTATTGCACAACATGTATCAATGAAACTGCAGTGCATGTTAGTGACTGTTTCATTCATTACCACATGTTAGAAAAGTATAAGATATAAAATTTTAATTTTTTTATCATAAGTAAGTTTCTCAATGTCGAAAATTCCACTATAAGCCAAATATCATTACAACAAAATAATTGGAATAATCGGTTCCAACATATACTATTTAATATGAAGAGATTTGTTTTTTACTATTTCATAAAAAACTGCGGTCAAGTTGCTGGTAGTTAATCCAGGAGATGTGTCCGAGTACAAAGGGTTAAGTCTGTAAGACTGGAAGAAGTCACCTAGGAAAAAAGAATAGACAGTGAAGATGGCCCAGGGCTGAGCCCTCAGGTACTCCAATGTTCAGAAGTCTGGAAGGAGAGCAAAGTCTAAGAAGAAGGAATGAGTAAAGATGCAGAAAAAAAACCCACCAGTGACATGAGAGAAAACCAGAACTATGGTGTCACAGAAGTCAAACACAAGTGTTTGAAAGCGGAGGAAAAGAGCGACTGGGTCTTATGTTGTTGAAAATTCATGTAAGATTAAATCAGAGAACTGCCACTAATTTTAACAGAGCAATTGCTGATGACCTTGACAAGAGCAGTTCAGCAGAATCAAGGGAATGGAAGTGGACAGCGATGACATGATGAAGTGGGGGCAGTGATACAGAGCAGAGGCTGGCAAATGATGGCCTGTGGGCGGAATCCAGTCTGCCACCTGTTTTTGTAAATAATGTTCTTTTGGAACACAGCCAAACTCATCTGTCTAAGTATTGTCTATGGTGACTTTTGCCATACAATGGCAGAGATGAATAGTTTCAATAGAGCCCATATGGTCCATTAAAGGCTAAAATATTTACTATCTGGCCCTTAACAGAAAGCTTGCTGATCCTGGTATAAACTATCTTTTCAAGAAGTTTTTGCTATGAGAAGACAAGAAAAATGGGGCAATAGATGGGGTAAAGGGATAAATTTTTAAAGATAGAAATGCTTGTTGCATAACTGTTATGGGAATGATTCTGTAGAAGATGAGAAATTGATTTGGGGGTGTAATGGAATAATTACAGAAGAGAAGAACTTTTTAGAGTATGAACCAAAAATATGAATGACATTCTTATAAACTCCCCTAGCTAAGGCAACCTATTTTGGTTTAAACGTGACAGGCCAAATGTATGACTCAGTGTAATTATTAATAGCTTTCTCTCACTCTCAAAAGTGACCCTGGTGATAAATTATATGGTCACCTTACTATAGCATCTAACCAAGCACAGTTGGAACCTGACAATTATTCACCCATTAAAAGTATGATGGGGGCAATATGCTGACACCTACTCCTCTAACTTCAGGTACAAGTACAAGCAGTGGTTCAAAATTACAGCTTCATGCTTTCTGAAACTATTACCTATTTGGCTAATATGGAGTCTAAAATCCAAGATACTACAAGGAGTCAGCAAAGTTTTTTGTTTTTTTTTTTTGAGTTGGAGACTGGAGTGCAGTGACCGCTCCCAGCCACCGCAGCCTCGAGCTGCTGGGCTCCGGCAATCTTTCCGCCTTAGCCTTCCAGGTAGCCGGAACTACAGGCGCGTACTACCATGCCCGGCTAATTTTTTGATTTATTGTAGAGATGAGGTCTCGCCAAGTTGCCCAGGTGGGTCTCGAACCCGCGGGTTTAGGCAATTCACTCACCTCAGCCTCCCAAAGGCGCAGGATTATGGGCTGAGCCACCGAGCCCAGCTAAGGAGTCAGCAAATTCTAAACCCACTGAAGTCTTCTAAAAAATACTGGGTCATGGAGTAAAAAAGTGCTACAAAGTCCTCTGTAGGCAACCAACCACTAGAAAGGATTGATCTTTTGGGGCACGGCTTGCATGAAATTCTGTGATATTACAGGTCATGTCATGTTATAGTTATATGCTAATGGGATTATAATCACTGTCTTCTAGTCAAACATGCTAAAACATATAACATTCAGCTAAGAAAGGCAAAAAAGGGTCAAGTTATATACTTAGATCTCACATCTGAAGAAGTGTGTATGATCCTTTCTCAGAGAAAGGGTTTCTACCCCTATTTTTTTCTCTTATTCTTAATCTGGCATCCTATCAGAACCATCTCTGCTGAAGATTCCACTTTTTTCTTTCAACAAACAAATAAGACTCACACAATCTTACATTTCACAGTCTCCAAGAAAGATAAACTGTCTGCCAGATTTTTTTTCTGGCTAGAATACTTTGCTTGTTACAATAATGTACTAAAGTTGGAGAAATTTAATATAATTTATTTTCCAGAGTCAGAAAGGCTCCTCTGAAGTATTCACTCTATCAACCAAGTTCATTCTCAAGACATAACCTAATATTTGACATCTAACCTCTAATCATCAATTATACGGAACGAAGAGTGTTTTGTAATTGGAAGAATCATAAGACCTTCAAAAGGTTAAGATTTATTTTTTAAAAGTACTAAAGTACTTTTACTACCTGGCTGATCAGAAAATGTGCTGAAGGAAAGATTCTGGCACTGTCCCTATACACTCTTTAAAATAAAATGTGGCTACTTTTCCATTCTAAGCTGTTTATGAATTAAAAACAGAATTAATCACTCCAAAATGTCAGCTTTCAATCTACCCTTACTGGAGTTTCTGAACTGAGCACTGGAGTATGGCTACAGCCTGCATTTGAGGGTACTATTATGAAGCAGTTACTACAGAAGCCCTCTCTAGTAACTCAAATTCTGTAATCAGGAGATGCAAAGCAACATACTGAGCTAGTCTAGAAGACTCAGCAAAACCAATTACAATATCTGTGTATTTCTGTAACCATCACTCTTCATTTTCCTTGCCTCCTTAAGTAGACTCTGAGCAGGCTTTCAAAGCCACACCACATCATGTGTGCAGAAGATAAGCAGTGAGGCACCTGGCACAGACTCTGCTGCTTTCTTCTTTCCTTTTTTTCTATTTCTTCTTTGCAGAACTGTTGTCTGCTACCTGTATAGATAGAGGGGCTCTGATCCAATGGAAATGCCTTAAGAAACAAACATCCCCTCTGGCTCTTAGATGCATCTAATTTTGTAGTTTGTTCCATCAGAGAATTATATCGTCTTTATCCTGTGAGCCCACAGGCAGCCTTTCAGAGATTTTAAACTGAGGTGCCTTTTGCTACCACTGCAGGAAGGAGGAAAGGTTGTTCATTTTCAGAAGAACTGGTATGACTTTAGACTGTTTTTGTAAAAATAAGGTGCTAATACTCAAGGTTACTGGGAAGAAAATTAGATTTTTTCCACTATTCTGCTGCCAGTTCTGTTTTCCAACTTCACATCTATTTGTTGGTTCCCTTTTCTTTTCTAGTGTACGAAAAATCAACATATAGTGTTAATTAAAAACAACAACAACAACAAAAGCAAGGGTTTTTGAACATGCAGACTGGCCACGTATTATGTGATCTCTGCCAAGACATTTAATCTCTAGGAGGTACAGTTTCATAATTTCTACAACAGAAATTATATATCATCTACCACAAAAACTTTTGTTTTTTTGAGTTGGGGTCTCATTCTGTCACTCAGGCTAGAGTGCAGAAGCACAATCACAGTTCACCAAAGCCTCAACCTCCTGGGCTCAGGTGATCTTGCCACCCCAGCCTCCTGAGTAGCTGGGACTACAAGTGTGTGCTACCACGCCCAGCTAAGTTTTTTATTTTTTTGTGGAGACAAGGACTTGCTATGTTGTCTAGACTGATCTTGAACCCCTGGACTTGAGCAATCCTCCTGCCTCAGCCTCCCAAAGTGCTGGGGTTACAGGAGTGAGCCACCTCTGGCCACAAAAACTTTTTGTTAGGAAGAAATACAGGGTTCAGTGGTGAACATCTTTTGAACTGTTTAACCAGTACTCATCCTTCTTCCTGAAAATCTTCTCACCATTCTTACAGAGCCTGCTGTCCTGGGGCAGACCAGACCGAAGCTGGGCCACTTGGAGTTTTCCTGTCATTTTTCCAGAATTAGAATTGGGAAAGACAGTTCATCTCTCTTGGGTAGTGAGAGCCCCAAGATGTAAGACTGAGTTAGATAGCAGCGAGGTTCCCCAAACAGGGGAGGAGGCTGGTCTCTGCGTAGAGATGACAAAGCCAACACGCACAGAGACATGACCAGGGAAAGACACTGAGCATTATTCCAGTCCTAGGCTACAGTTGTTTGACAAGTCCAGCTGAGACACTACTCTTCTAATGGTCAGACTTGCTCAGCTTCTTCATAACAAGACACAGGCCAGGCACAGTGGCTCACATCTGTAATCCCAACACTTTGGGAGGCTGAGGTAGTCAGATTGCTTGAGGTCAGGAGTTCTAGACGGGCCTGGGCAACATAATGATACTCCATCTCTACAAAAAATTAAATAAAAACAAGACACAATAGAATTCTTCCAAATAATCTTCTCTTTTGAGTAAGCCAATTTGAACAGGAATTTTTGTCTTCTGCAACAAAGAGGGTCCTGATTGAGTTTATAAAGCACCCAGCTCATAGAAGAAGCAACTATTAATATTTCCAGATTTCCCAGATAGAGTAAATATTTCAGATAAGACTATCCCTCTAAGAGTCAAAGGTTGTTGACTCATCTTTTAGAACTTCATAAATAAGCTGGTTAAGTTTAATATTTGCAGGCATACTCAGAAGAATGGCTCATGGATCAAGGGGCTGGTATCATCGAACCATCTTGAAAATGAGACATTCTCCAGAAAAAATTTAAGTTTTCTGTACTTCCTTCAATAAAAAGTGAGTGCCTACTATATGAACCGTGTTAGATATGGAGAGAAAAAGGTCACTAGATAGGAGATACGTCTTTAAAGAAATATAAATGACTGTGAGATAAAAATGATGCAGAAGGTATAAATAAAGAATGGCAGCATCATTTGGAAAGCAAGGGGATCCTCAAGAGAGCAGAAACATCGATGAGTGCTACCACATCTGATAAGCCCTAAACAGAAGCCCTTATGACATCTACTGAAGGTAGACACTAGGGTTAAGTCCCTTCCTTTGATACTGCTGACCACCCTGCCACCACTGAGAACTGTTGCTATAGAAACAGGGCATCCCCAGCTGGAGCAGAAGTGCTTTAAGAAGGCTCAGCAATAGTAATAGTGCAGACCATTCCTCACAATGATGCTAAACAGTAACAGAGGCTACAGGAATCTCACAGCCACGGATGGCTACATGTCTACAGCTCCATGCTTTCCTGCATCATAGAACACACCAGCTTCCTTCTAGGTCTGGCAGCCCTGGTCAAATGCCAGACGGCACCCATCAGATGAGAATCACTGGTGTTTACACTAATCCATCTATTCAGAAACCTTGAATATGAAAAGCCTTCCTTTAAAGCACAGATTTCTTTCCAAGTTTGTGAACCAAAAGATTGTAAAGAACAAAAGAAGTAATTCTCACCTTATTTGTTAAAATGTTCTGTTCCACGTAAGTTACTTTTATTTATGATTCTGAAAACCACATCCACTGAAAAAGTTCATTTTTATTGTTTTTAGGAGACAAGCCAGAAGTTAAAATCACAAGTGAGGCTGGGACACAAATCTAGCAGTGCCTGAACAAGACTAAACATTTACATTTTGCAGTTCTGCTTATATCTGTTATCGCCCATAACTTAAACTACGTTAGCCCTGAATTAGCTGGGAGTGATGAATGCGTTCATCCCTCTGATGAAAGGTAACCCCGAGATTGAGTGCATTTAAAGCAACAAGTCCAAATAGCAAAAGAGAAGGAAATGTTAAAGCAAAAGCCTCCACTGTTTTGCTGAATAAAAGGTACAGAAATTCAGTACTTTAGGAAATGAGCACATTTAAAGGAACAATGTGTCCAAGTTTAACAAAGGACTACTTTCCCCAAATAGCTCAGACTTCCAGTTGCCAAGTTGGAGGTTTACTGACTTCATCCTAATTCCTCACATCTTACTATTACTTCTAATTTTAGTCACTTAGTAACTCGCATCTACATTATGGTTCTTCATTCAGGAGAAACATCTGTTTGCGGTGACAGATGGATGTTCCTTCCAGCTGATTTTTAATTCCTTCTGGACTAACTAGCCCCCCTTGGAGTTTCAGCTGAACGATTTTTCTCCCCTCCTATTTCATTTATTCTTTTCAGGATCTCATTGATTTTTATATTTCAATACTACGGGTGTGTAGTGAACACACAGTTCTCTTTTCATCCTTAAGTTCTTCCCTCTGTCCAGTTTCTTCATCATGCTGAGGGGGACTCAACTGGTTAATGAGGCCATTGTCACTGCCACTGTTTGGATTCCCTGGTGAACCAGTTAACTTTTCAGGTTTTGCAGTCCAAAAAAAGTGGCTCCCAAATCTGCTGTTGAATGTTTGTCACCGTTTATAAAGAGAATTTAGTATGGACAAGCATGCAGCATGATGGGAATCAGAAGCTCTGGGTCCCTGATGAACTCAGTGGAGTATGATTGTGAGCAAGTCACAGCATTTACCTGAGCCTCTTTCTTCATCTGTAAAATGGAGAAAATAGCATCTCCATGGCCTAACTTACATCTTTGTGGGGATCAAGTAAAGTAATACGTGCAAAATATTTTGTAGAATGCCAGGTAAATGTATTTATATTGTAATAAAATATTAGCATTATAGACCAAAACAAATGACTCAAAATGTATCCTCTACAAAAGCAACTCAAAATGTGTCTTTGCTTATAGTGAATCAATAAAACAGGTTAGCCTTATAACACTACCTGCTTAATTCTAAAGAACTGGAAAACTTCAGGGCTGACAAGTAGTACTGAAACCTGCCCACGAGATGCTAATTTAGTCACCAGAAATCTCTAAAGATCAGAATTTCCAAGTACTCATTTGAAAAAAAAGGGTAGATTTCTAACCTGAAGTAGCACTTGGCCTAGCTTATGATAATATTATCATAAGAATAACAGTATACTGGCTATCTGTTCCTACTGCTCCCATGTGACTGGGAACAAGAAAAGTTTGATAAGGAGACAGGGGTGAGTAATTAGGTTTAAGATGGGGTAAAGGTTGCTCAATCATTATCTTCTTCTGCTTTACAAAAGAAAGTATTTGGGCCAAGTGCAGTAGCTCACGCCTGTAATCCCACCACTTTGGAAGGCCAAGGTGAGAGGATTGCTTGAGTTCAAGAGTTTGAGACCAACCAGGGCAACATAGTGAACACTCATCTCTACAAAAAAATTAAAAATTAACCAGGTATGGTGGCGCATGCCTGTAGTCCCAGCTACTTGGGATGCTGAGGTGGAAGGATAGCCTGAGTCAAAGAGGTGGAGGTTGCTATGAGCTGTGATCATCATGATCATGCCACTGCACTCCAGTCTGGCAGACAGAGTGAGACCTTGACTTAAAAAAAAAAAAAAAAAAAGACGCTGGGCATGGTGGCTCACGCCTATAATCCTAGCACTTTGAGAGCCCAAGGTGAGAGGATTGCCTGAGTTCACAGGTTCGAGACCAGCCTGGGTAACTTGTTGAGACCTCATCTCTATAATAAATCAAAAAATTTGCCGGGCGTGGTGGTCCATTGCTGTATTACAGTTACTTGGTAGGCTGAGGCGAAAGGATCACCTAGTCCAGCAGGTCAAGGCTGTGGTGGCCGGGAGCATGCCACTGCACTCCAGCCTGGGTGACAGAGACTACAACTCAAAAAAAAAAAAAAAAAAAGTCCGTATTTGGATCATTAAATTTACTTGTCAGTAAGCCCATCTCCAGAAGAATTAGCCTTCTAGTTGTCGGTTGTTATGAGAGTGACATTAATACGTCTTGCTTAATTAACATCCATATCCTCGATATCACACACAGATTAACACAGCATCTGTTCAGGGAGTCCACAGTACAATATAGAAACAGAAATCAGAAATCCTGGTATGTGATCCAGTACTATACAGGGGATGGCCAGCTTTTGTGTATGTTAAGAGCTGTAATCTAGATGACTATAAAACACTAAACCAAAACAGATATATTAGCTCTGGTTTTGCAAAACTAATCTTTCAAAGGAGACTTTGGAGTCCAACTTACAACAAAGGAAATTTTATAGCTATATTACACACTCTTTTTGTGTGTGTGTGAGTTGGGGGTCTCACTTTGTCACCCAGGTTGGAATGCAGTGGCACGATTAGGGCTTACCACAGTCTCAACCTCCAGGAATCAGGCAATCCTTCAGTCTCGGACTCCCAAGTAACTGGAACTACAGGTGTGTGTCACCACGCCTGGCTGATTTTCTGATTTTTTTTTTTTTTTTGGTAAAGACAGGGTCTCACTTTGTTGTCCAGGCTGGTCTCAAACTCCTGGGCTCAGGCAATCCTCTTACCTTGGCCTCCCAAAGTGCTGTGATCACAGGCATGAGCCACAGTACCTGGCCTCAACTCTTGAAAACAGAAATTTATAAATGGAAATACTTATAGAACAACCACAGCACCAAATTCACACTGCACTAAATACTGTGTTTCCACAGATGAAAGAGGGAGGAGGAAAAAAGAGGTCGAGTTCCTACAAGAAGACAGTGTTTCAAATTCCCATCCATTGTTCAAAAATATCTGAATGACTTCTTGTGTCAAGGACCTGAAACTCAGAAAGCTTTGCCCTGTCAGCAGTAATACTGCAATTTTTCTAATGTACAATCTCAAACTGAGGATGGAATTTTCCTTACAAAATCTCTTAACTACTAGCAATCAAAAGCAAGAGTGACTTGGGTAATAGCCAGAGCTATTACAGTGGTGATGAATGGCATTTTCCTCTTTAGATGTAGAGACTCTAGTTTAAACTTGTGACTGCCTCTAACATGGAAACAAGCAGATGGCAAAAGTTATGCCTGACCTTCCTTCTTGGCTCTTGAAGAGTGCCAATTTATATGGAGATGGCTCAGAAGAATAATAAACTTCAGTGTTCCTTCTTGGCACATTATTTTTCTAAAACTATTTTCAATAATCATGTTACAGACAAGTGGGACTGTGTTTCTAAGGTCAAGAAGGAAATAGTCCAACTGCTGGACTAGTTAACCAAATAATTTAAAAGAAAAAATCAGAGTGGCATTATTTTGCAGGCAGAGAGCATCTCTAGTATTAGGCACTGCTACAAAAGCCTGAGACTGTCTAGCTAACCTGAAACACATAGTCCACATGAATTGAATGAAGGCAAAATAAAGAGTGTTTATGTTAACGCTTTCGGTGTCTAATGGAAACAATTAATCTATTAAAGTTCAGAACAAAATGGAAAAATGTTTCCAAAGTGATTAAATACTGAAAGGATTAAAAATTACAAAATGACCCAGCAATTCCACTCTTAGGTACACACCAAAAGAAACTGAAAGCAGGGACCTGAGCAGATATTTATAGGCCAATGTTCATGGCAGCACTGCTCACAAGAGCCAAAAGGTAGAAACAACCCAAGTGTCCATGAATGGATGGAACAGATAAACAAAATATGGCCTACAGACATGAAGAAATATAATTCTGCCATAAAAAGGAACAAAGTTCTGATATATGCTGTAACATGAATGAACCTTGAAGACAATAGAAGTGAAATATGCCAGATACAAAAGGTCAAATATTGTAGAATTTCACTTAAATCAAGTACCCAGAGTAGGCAAATTCATAGAGACAGAAAGTACATTAGAAGTTACAAGATGCTGGGGGGAAATGGGAAAAGGAAGCTATTGTTTAATAGTTACAGGGTTTCTACTGAGAATGATGAATAAATATCAGAAATAGAAGTAATATTAGCTGTACAACATTGTGAATGTAATTAATGCCACGGATTGTACACTTAAAACTTTGTTAAAATGATACATTTTGTTACATATACTTTACACTTTTTAAAATGCTTCAGCCGGGCTCGGTGGCTCAGCCTGTAATCCCACACTTTGGGAGGCTGAGGTGAGTGGATTGCCTGAGCCCGCGGGTTCGAGACCCGCCTGGGCAACTTGGTGAGACCTCATCTCTACAATAAATCAAAAAAAAAAAAAAAATTAGCCGGGCGTGGTAGCGCGCGTTTATAGTTTCAGCTACTTGGAAGGCTGAGGTAGAAGGATAGCCGGAGCCCAGCAGGTCGAGGCTGCAGTGGCCGGGAGCAGCCACTGCATTCCAGTCTAGGTGACAGAGTGAGACTCCAACTCAAAAAAAAAAAAAGAAAATGCTTCTTAAAATAGACTTTATTTCCTTTAATGTGAATTTTTTTCTTTAATGTATTGTGAATGCCATCAAATATAACCATTTAGGATTGTTTTTACTGCATCATTGATCACTTCCAGTACAGATAAATACATATGTTATTTTGCATGTATGGTGACTACTTCAATTAGCATAATTTTATTTAAGAGTCAGGCTGTCTGTGTTGTCAGTGTTGGCATTTTCAGAAATACACAGTGCGGTCTGAGTCAAGCTTCTGACCCAAACATCCTACATTGAGCCCTATTTGCTCCTCATTAACAGGTGGCCTTGAGCAAGCCAACCTGTCGGAACCCTGGTCCATGTCCACCACATGAAAACATCACAACCCATCCTACCTACCTCACATAGATCCTGCACAAATCAACTAGATCACTATATGTAAAATTTTTTGACAACTATAAGGTAAATGACAATTACAGATGTTAGTAAAGTTAACTACCAAAATAATATTCATGTCTACAACCACAAGTTTTTAAAGGAAAAAAGTTAAGCAAATGAGGACTATATTATACAGACTATGTTCCTAGCCTACTCTATTGAGTCTAATCTTTGGAAAGACTTAATTCATTATAAGGGGAAAAAAATCTGAGTTAAGATATTTATTAGTGTTCATACAAACAAGCTGCAACTACTAATTCAAAAACAGGAGGGTTTTTTCCCCCAAAAAGAATGCATTCTTTAACAGAACTGTACTGGAATAAGAATTTCACACAAACAGAATATATACCTTAACACAAGAAAGCAAGGAAGGAATATTGTACATGACACAGAATATTCAGGTGATTCAACCGAGTTACCTCTCCACATACTATTTTCCGTATTTATTACAAACATTGCAGTCAGTTCTGCACATGACGACACTATGCAGTTTCCACATCTCACAATGTGAATGTAACAGGCGATATGGCCTTCAATTCCAAGAGCTGAGGAACTGGACTTCTGTCTGCTTTTCAGAGTTTCAACTAACCATTCCATGGCCTCATCGAGGCCAGTGCCTTTGGTTGTCGATGTTTTTAATAACTGCTACTTTTGGTCCTTCAAGGCAGGCAACCCAAGTGAATTTGCCATCTCTGGGGGAGTCATGGCCTGTTCCATCAAGTCCTGTTTATTTGCAAACATCACTAAAATGGCTTTTCTCAACTCTTCTTCCAACATGGCAACTAACTCTGATTTGGAAATGCCAGTTCGGTCTCAGTCACTCGGTCTACATAAATAACTGCATCTGTGTTTGGACAGTAACATCTCCAGAATGGCCCGATACTTGTCTGTCCTCCTAAATTCCAGACTTGGAACTTAAGGTTTTTGTATGTCACTGTCTCTATGTTAAATTCGATGGTAGGAATAGTAGTCACGACTTCTCCAACTTGCAATCTGTACAATTCCATCTAATTCCAAAATTAAAATCCTCATTTCCCGCGTTCCAAACAAACTGGGAAAAAATACTTGAGAAAAAGCCACCCATAGTGAGCCGCCAGTCCGCCCTTGCTGATCCTTAGAGACAGACCCGGACTCTCAGAGCTCCCTCGCAACCCTTGAGCCACCACCCCTACTTGCCCAGGTCGCTGCGGCTCGGAGGTGGATCCCAGCAAGCGTGATCAGTTAGTGACTTCCACATTGGCTTCCTGCAGGGCACGCGGCCATGACGGCCCATTTTTTTCCTGTCACCCAGGCTGGAGGGCAGTAGCATGTGTACGGTCACCACAGCCTCGAACTGCTGGGCTCAGGCAATCCTTCCGTCTCAGTCTTCCAAGTAGCTGGAACTACAGGCACATGCCACCATGTCATGCTAATTTTTCTTGATTTATTGTAGAGATAAGGTCTCACAATGTTGCCCAGGCTGGTCTCAAACCCATGGGCTCAGGCAATCCTCTCACCTTGGCCAACCAAAGTGCTGGGATTACAGGTGTGAGCCACTGCGCCCGGCCTACACAATTTTTAACAGACAGGATCTTATTCCGATGCCCAGACTAGAAGGCAGTGGTGCTTCCAAAGCTCACTGCAATCTCAAACTCCTTGGTTCAAGGAAACCCCCCAGCTCACCCTCCTGGGAAGCAAAGATTACAGGTGCATGCCACCACACCAGGATAATTTTTTTGTAAAGACAGGTACTTGCTACATTACCTATACTGTTCTGGAAATTCTGGCCTCAAGTGATCTTTCCACTTTGACCTCCCAAAGTACTGGGATTACAAGCATGAGCCACCATGCCTGGTTATTTTACATAATTTTTTTAAATTAATAACATACAAAAAACATTTAATAGTATACTTATTCTCATATAAGTTGTATGAGAATTATATCTCAATAAAGCTGATAAAGATAGAGAAATTCAAAAAAAAGCAATAAAAGGCCAGTCATAGTGGCTCATACCTATAATCCCAGCACTTTGGGAGGCCGAGGTAGGAGGACTGCTTGAGCCCCAAAGTTCAACACAAGCCTAGGCAACATAGCAAGACCTCATCTCTACAAAAAATGTTTTTAAAAAACTACCCAGGCATGATGGTACATGCCTGTAGTCCCACCTACTCAGGAGGTTGAGGCAGCAGGATCACCTGAGCCCAGGAGGTCAAGGCTGTGGTAAGTTGTGATCATGCCGCTGCACTAAAGCTTGGGTGACAGAGTGAGATTCTGACTCAAAAAAATAAAAAAGTCAGCTGGGCTCAGTGGCTCAACCTGTAATTCCACGCCTTTGGGAGGCTGAGGTGAGTGGATTGCCTGAGCCCGCAGGTTCGAGACCTGCCTGGGCAGTGAGACCTCATCTCTACAATAAATCAAAAAATCAGCCGGGCGTGGTAGCGAATTCCGGCTACTCAGAAGGCTGAGGCGGAAGGATCGCCGGAGCCCAGCAGGTCAAGGCTGCGGTGGCCAGGAGCGGCCACTGCACTCCAGTCTGGGTGACAGTGAGACTCCAACTCAAAAAATTTTAAAAATTTTAAAAATTAAAAATAAAAAAGTCATATTAATCACATGAAATTTAATAAAATTTTCAAAAGGATCATTAAACTATTTGCCAAGAAAAAAATTGCTCTTAACTCTTCATTATTAGGTGAAATAAAAACTACATTCAAAGACTATTTCAGAAAAAATTAGCCAGGCAGGGTGGCACACACCTGTATTCTCAGCTACTTGGGAGGTTGAGGCAGGAAGATTATTTGAACCTAGGAGGTTGAGATTGTAGTGAGCTGTGGCAGAGTAACCTGTCTCAAAACAAAAACAAAGAAGATTATTTTTAAAATAACAAAAATAAAAATGCATTTGAACACTCAGGAAATGTGGCTAAAGTAGTATTCAGAGAAAAGGCAAACCTTTAAATGCTCTTATTCTTACATAACAAAGAATTAAAGGGCTGGCTTGGTGGCTCAGCCTGTAATCCCAGCACTTTGGAAAGCCGAGGCCAGTGGATTGCCTAAATCCACGGGTTCAAGACCCACCTGGGCAACTTGGTGAGACCTCGTCTCTACAATAAATCAAAAAGAAATTAGCCAGGCATGGTATTGCACGCCTGTAGTTCCAGCTACTTAGAAGGCTGAGGCGGAAGAATCACTGGAGTCCAACAGGTCGAGGCTGCGGTGGCCGGGAGCGTGCCACTGCACTCCAGTCTGGGCGACAGAGACACCAACTCAAAACAAAAAAAAAGAAATTGAAAGGAGACAGAGTTGAAAGAAGTAGGCCAAGTGTGGTGGCTCAAGCCTGTAATCCCAGCACTTTGGGAGGCCAAGGCAAGAAGATTGTCTGAGCCCACGGGTTCGAGACCAGCCTGGGCAACTTGGTGAAACCTCATCTCTACAATAAATCAAGCAAATTAGCTGGGCGTGGTGGCATGTACCTGTGGTTCCAGCTACTTGGAAGGCTAAGGTGAAAGGATTGCCTGAACCCAGCAAGTAGAAGCTGTAGAGGCCATGAGCATGCTACTGCACTCCAGCCTAGGTGACAGAGTGAGACTCCAACTCAAAAAAAAGAAAGAAGTAAAAAAGATAAAAGCATAGAGTAATTAACTGAAACAGGAAAAGAATAGACTTGATGAATAAATCTAAGAACTTAGATTTACTAATAAATCCTTTGAAAAGGTCTTCAGTAATTTTGACTAGTTTAATCTAGGGAAAAAAGGAGGAAATATGACAATAAGAATGGAAAGCAAATATATAAACAGAGATTTGGAAAGGACAAATAAACTTAAACATCTGAGTGAAATTATTTTCAAGAATCTATACTTACTAAAGTCAACTCAAGAAGAAGATGTAAATATAACCATCGAAATTACAGAAAAGGCTGCCAAGAAACAAATTCCCCAAAAGGCACAAGACACTGATAATTTTACAGGTAAATTGTTTCAAAGCCTTCAGGGTATAACTTTTAACTATTTAGGTGCATAGAAAAGATGGAAACCATCCCAATTTGTTTTCTTTTTTTTTTTTTTTTGAGTTGGAGTCTCACTCAGTCACCCAGACTGGAGTGCAGTGGCCACTCCCGGCCACCGCAGCCTCGACCTGCTGGGCTCCGGCGATCCTTCTGCCTCAGCCTTCCAGTAGCTGGAACTACGGGCACGCGCTATGACACCTGGCTAATTTTTTGATTTATTGTAGAGATGAGATCTCACCTGTCCAGGCGGGTCTCGAACCCGCGGACTCAGGCAATCCACTCACCTCAGCCTCCCAAAGTGCTGGGATTACAGGCTGAGCCACCAAGCCCGGCTCCAATTTGTTTTCTAAAGCTGAGGTAAACCCGATACAAATCTAACAAAGACATTACAAAAAGAAGAAAATTATTAACTAATTTCATTTTTTAATATGAATGAAAATACTAGATAAAAATACTAGAATTCAACAACATATTAAAAGGACAGTACCCAGCAGGCATTTAAGGAAGCTATTAAAAAAAAAAAAAAGGCCAGGCATGGAGACTCCAACTCAAAAAAAAAAAAAAAAAAAAAGAATTACTGTCATTAAAATCAAGGACAAATTGCCTGCTAACTCCACTCAAATAACACTATTCAGGGAGGGCATTTCTAAAACTTTTTTATGTCAGGATCTCTTTATATTCTTGGATTTTTTTTTTTTTTCCTTTTTTTTGAGTTGGAGTCTCACTCTGTCGCCCAGGCTGGAGTGCGGTGGCATGCTCACAGCCACCCCAGTGTCGACCTGCTGGGCTCTGGCGATCCATCCGCCTCAGCTTTCCTACTCTTGGAAATTGTTAAAAGGGTATATATGGATTAAACCTATTGACATACACCAATGCTGGATATTAAACTGAAAAGTTTAAAAAATATGTATCTATTAATCTATTTTATTTTATTTTATTTATTTTTCGAGTTGGAGTCTCACTCTGTCACCCAGGCTGGAGTGCAGTGGCACACTCACAGCCACCATAGCCTCGACCTGCTGGGCTCAGGTGATGGGATTATAGGCATGAGCCACCAAGCCGGCCCTATTAATTTATTTAAAAATAATAATAAATCCATTACATGTTAACATGAATACCATTTAAAAAAAAAAAACTATACTTTTCCCAAAGGAAATGCGTTTCTTAGAAGAGTAGCACTATTTCTGTAACTTTGCCAATATCTTTAGTGTCTGCTGTAATCAACACCAGCTGTACTTTCATATATGTTTCTGTATTGAATCTGTTCTGATATGATATTTTGGTTGAACATATAAGGAAAATCTGGCTTCACACAGATATGTACTTAGAAAAGGGAGAAATATTTTAATGCTCTTGTCTTGGCCTGTTCAGGCTACTATAACAAAATACCTTAACTGGGTAATTCCTAAACAACAGAAACTATTAACAGTTTTAGAGGTTGGGTAATTCAAGATCAAGGCGCCGGCAGATTTGGTGTCTGGTAACCCTTCCTTCATAGATGGTGCTTTCTATGTGTTTTCACATAGGAGAAGGGGCAAATAGCCTCTTTTCAAAAGCCTCTTTCATAAGGGCATTAATCACTCTCATGGAGACAGAACCCTTATAACTTACCTCCCAAGGTCCCACTTCCTAATACTATCCCAATGGAGATTAAGTTCTAATATATAACTTTTGGGGGGACACCAACATTCAGATCACAACTCTTTTCAGTACATTTCAATAATCTTTTTAAAAACTACATCAAATTTGAAAAGTGGTAGCCGGGCTCGGTGGCTCAGCCTGTAATCCCGTGCCTTTGGGAGGCTGAGGTGAGTAGATTGCCTGAGCCCGTGGGTTTGAGACCCGCCTGGGCAACTTGGCGAGACCTCATCTCTACAATAAATCAAAATGAGCCGGGGGTGGTAGTGCGCGC
>NW_007246181.1:233330-235877 GCF_000164805.1 Carlito syrichta
CCACTGCACTCCAGTATGGGTGACAGAGTGAGACTCCAACTCAAAAAAAAAAAAGAAAAAGAAAAGTGGTAGATGATTTTTCTAAATATTATTTTCACATGAATAGAGACATGGTCTCACTATACTTCCCAGACTAGTCTCAAACTCTTCGCTTCAAATGATCCTCCTACCTCAGCCTTCCAAAGTGCTAGGGTTACAGGCATGAGCCACGTCGCCTGGTCAAAAATGGTAGATTCTTAAAGATTAGTTGCAATGTGGAATCTGAAATCTTATTAATGAACTTATCACACTATACTGCATTAAAACCCATTACTCAGTTATGCTTCTGCCTAGAATCAAGAAAACTAGAATGAGTATTGCTCTTACAACAACAAAAAGGATAAAACAGACTAAAAACCACAACTTTTCTTGAACCCAGCAGAGAGTTCAAGACAATCAAGTATCCTGAAATCCAAGAAGGGGCATGCTCCCCAAGGAAAGACAGGACACATGTGGTAGAGCAGAAGAAGAAGATAGGGATGCCATACAAGCAGGTGAGAGGGAAGCAACCAAAGCTTTTTCAGAAATTCCCAAGGGCCAAGTGTAGGCTAGTGCAAAGGTACAGAACCCCTGGGAACTGTACACACAGGGCAGTCTGTGTCTATTCCCAGGTCTTTTCCAAGACCTCTGCTGGATGCTCATGAGAAGTGGGAACACTCTCTCCTCTTCTACACAAAATACCTGGCATTCAGTAGAGAAGGAAAAGACGCATACGTGTGCAAAAAAAAAAAAAAAAAAAAGGAAGGAAAGGAAAAACAACAACCCATTGTCAAGAAACAAAGCAACCAAAAAACTGGTCTCAAAGACTAGCCATTTGCTAGAACTATTAAATAGGCCATAGAGGGGATTTGCTCTACATGTGTGAGCAGATGGGGAATGCAGCAGAGAGCAGAAAATTTTAAGAGTCCAATGAAAATGTTAAAAATAAAGAACAGTGTCAGAGCTGAAAAAAATTCCTTCAACGGACTCATCACACACTTGACACATTAAAAAAAAAAAAAAAGACAGAGAGAGACCGTGAACTCTAAGGTAGGTCAACAGAAATAACCCAAACTGAAACATAAAGAAGAAAAAAAAGAGAATCCAATACCTGGGGGACAGTATTAAATGTTCTAACAAATGTGTAAGGAGAATACCAGGAGCAGGAGAAAGAACAGAGCAGAAATATTTAGAGAGATAATAGCTGAGAATTTTTTTAAAAGAAAACATCAAAACACAGATTCAAAAAGTATGGAGACCTCCAAGCAAGATAACATTTTAAAAAAAAAGATGACAAGCTGGACGCAGTGGCTCATGCCTATCATCCCAGCACTTTGGGAGGCTGAGGTAGGAGGACTGCTTGAGCCCAGGAGTTCAGCACCAGCCTAGGCAACATAATAAGATCTGTCTATACAAAAATTAAAATTAAAAAAAATTAACCAGGTATAGTAGCACATGCCTATAGTCTCAGTTACTTGGAAGGCTGAGGTGGAAGGACTACCTGAATTTAAGAGGTTGAGACTGTGGTAAATCATGATTGTGCCACTGCACTCTAGCCTGGATGAGAAAATAAGACCTCCACCGAAAAAAACCGAAAAAACAAAAAAAATCAGACACTAGACATATCATAGTCAAACTGCTAAAAACAAAATGAGAGATAAAGATAAAATCCTAAAGATAGCCAGGGTGGGGGTGAGACACATACATACAGAGAAGTAAAGATAAGAATGACTACAAACATTACCTTAGAAACAATACAAGCCAGAAGACAAAGACTAACATCTTTAAAGGAATGAAAAGAGGGCCAGGCATAGTGGACGATGACTGTAATCCCAAATACTTGTGAGGCCAAGGTAGGAAGATCCCTTGAGGCCAGGAGTTCAAGACCAGCCTGGGCAACATAGTGAGACCTCATCTCTATATTAAAAAAAAAAAAAAAAAAGAAGTACTAAAAGAAGCCAGGCACGGTGGCTCATGCCTGTAATCCCAGCACTTTGGGAGGCGAAGGTGAGAGGATTGCTTGAGTCCAGGGGTTTAAGACGAGCCTGGGCAACTTGGCGAAACCTCGTCTCTACAATAAATTAAAAAATTAGCTGTGTATGGTAGCACATACCTGTAGTTCCAGTTACTTGGAAGCTGAGGCAAAAGGATTGCCTGAGCATAGCAGATTGAGGTAGTCATGAGAATGCCAGCGTACTCCAGCCTGGGCGACATAGTAAGACTCCAAAAAATAAAAGTACTAAAAGGAAAAACGTATAATTTCACAACAAGCAAATATATTTTTAAAAAGTAAAGGCAAAGTAACAACTTTTCAAATAAACAAAAGCTAAGTGCATTCATTGCCAGCAGACCTGTGCTGTAAGAAATTTGTTTTGTTTTTTTTTTGAGTTGGAGTCTCACTCTGTCACCCAGACTGGAGTGCAATGGCCGCTCCCGGCCACCGCAGCCTCGACCTGCTGGGCTCCGGCGATCCTTCCACCTCAGCCTTTCCAAGTATCTGGAACTACAGGCACGCACTACCATACCTGG
>NW_007246181.1:236119-249227 GCF_000164805.1 Carlito syrichta
TGCACTCCAGTCTGGGCGACAGAGTGAGACTCCAACTCAAAAAAAAAAAGAATAGCCAAAACAATTCTGAAAAGAACAATTTTAGAGAACTCATACCACATGATTTCAAGATTTATTATAAAGTCTCAACAATCAAGACCAAGTGGTATTAGCAAAAAGATAAACATACAGATCAGTGAAATAGAAAGTTCAGAAATACAGTCATACATACATGGTTAACTGATCCCTGACAAAGGTGCCAAGATAATTCAGTGTAGAATGGATTATCTTTTCAACAAATGAGACTGGAATAATTAGATATTCATATGCAAAGAAGAAAAACAAGAAGAATCTAAATCTATATTTTGTGCCACATAAAAAATCAACTTGAAGGCTGGGCGTGGTGGCTCAAGCCTGTAATCTCAGCACTTTGGGAGGCTGAGGAGAGAGGATTGCCGGAGCCTGCGTGTTTGAGACTAGACTGGGCAACATTGTGAAACCTCATCTCTACAATAAATAAAAAAATTAGCTGGGTGCGGTAGCGCCTGCCTGTAGTTCCAGCTTGGAAGGCTGAGGTGGAGGGATCGCCTGACCCCAGCAGGTGGAGGTTGCATGGCCACTGCACTCCAGCCTGGGTGACAGAGTAAGACTCCAACTCAAAAAAAAAAAATCAACTTGAATGGATCATGGAAATAAATATAAAACCTAAAACAATAACACTTCTAAAAGAAAATAAAGAAGAAAGTTTTTATGATCTTGTGTTAGATAAAAGATTTTTTAGACAGGACAAAGGATTTTTAGACAGATCATAAAAGAATATTAACCTATACATTGTATTCTATCAAAATTAAAAACTTCAACTCAGCCAGGTATGGTGGCTTACACTTGTTTTTTATTTTTGTTTGTTTGTTTGTTTGTTTGTTTTTTGAGTTGAAGTCTCACTCTGTCACCCAGACTGGAGTGCAGTGGCTGCTTCCGGCCACAGCAGCCTCGATCTGCTGGGCTCCGGCAATCCTTCTACCTCAGCCTTCCGAGTAGCTGGAATTACAGGTACGCGCTACCACGCCTGGCTAATTTTTGATTTGTTGTAGAGATGAGGTCTCACAAATTGCCCAGGCGGGTCTCGAACCCGCGGGCTCAGGCAATCCACTCACCTTGGCCTCCCAAATCGCTGGGATTACAGGCTGAGCCACCGAGCCCAGCTGGTGGTTTACACTTGTAATCCCAGCAATTTGGGAGGCTGAAGAGGGAGGATTGCTTGAGGAGTTCGAGATTAGCCTGGGCAACTTAATAAGGCCTCATCTTTACAAAAATCAAAAAATTAGCTGGGCATGGTAGCATGCATCTGTAGTCCCAGCTACTCAAGAGGCTGAGGTGAACGGATAGCCTGAGCCCAGGAGGTCAAGGCTACGGTGAGCCAATGATTATGCCACTGCACTCCAGCCTCAGCGACAGAATGAGACCCTGATTCAAAAACATAAAATAAAAAATAAATACTTCAGCTCATCAAAAGAATCTGTTAAGACAGACTGACAGAAAACATTTCTAAAACATGTATCTGACAAAGAACGGGTACCGCCCTAATTTCCACTTCACCAGTAGAGTGTATGAGGGCATATTTTCCTGATTTATTACATCTTAATAAATTACTCAAGGAAAGACTATTAAGGAAAGGCAGACCCCAGACTCCAATATCTCTATATATAAACGGAAAGAGCTTGATGATCTCAGGCTAGCAAACTGCCTTGTTTTAGAGATGGGATGAAAGAGAAAATAAAAAGTCAGATGTGCCAATATAAACAGCTGGAATGGAGAAGGAAGAGTGGCTTTGGGTCATTGAGCTGACAAGGGAAGACTGGGATCGGATGAGTGACAGAGGAAAGAAGAAGTCAGATGTGCCAATACGAACAGCTGAAAGGGTGAATGAAGAGTGGCTTTGGGTCCTCAAGTTGACAAGGGGAGACTGGTAGTCCAAGGGCCTGGTGGGTCTGGAAACCATTGTTGAATAAGCAGCAGAGGCTGCTTTGCAGTGATCCAGGTATCAGTTCATTCTGTTGTTTAGAATATGGCATCCAAAAATATTTTTCCTTTTAAAATAATATAGAATGGTCCCCGACTTAAGATGGTTCGGCTCAGAATTTTTCAATGTTATAATAGGCCATGCAAAGGGGCCATGCAAAGGCCATACACGTTCTATGCATGGACCCATAAAACCATTCTGTTTTTCACTTTCTGCACAGTATTTAATAAGTTACATGAGCTAGCCAATAGTTTATTATAAAATATGCTTTATGTTAGATGATTTTTGCCTAACTATAGACTAATGTAAATCTTCTAAGAACTTTTTGCTTTTGTTTTTTGTTTTGTTTTGTTTTTTCTATTTTTTTTTTTTTTTAGTTGGAGTCTCACTCTGTTGCCCATACTGGAGTGCAGTGCCCGCTCCCAGCCCCCGAAGCCTCAACCTGCTAGGCTCCGGCGATCCTTCTGCTTCAGCCTTCCAAGTAGCATGGAATTACAGGCGTGTGCTACCACGCCTGGCTCATTTTGATTTATTGTAGAGATGAGGTCTCACTAAGTTGCCCAGGCGGGTCTCGAACCCGCGGGCTCAGCCTCCCAAAGGCACGGGATTACAGGCTGAGCCGCCCAGCCCGGCTTGTTTTGTTTTTAAACAAAGTTTATTAGAGAAGGAAAAGAGGAGAGATACGGCTTTGTTTTGTTTTTAAACAAAGTTTATTAGAGAAGGAAAAGAGGAGAGACAGACATGCCACAGTTGACATAGGCAAGACAAACCACTCTAAGAACTTTTAAGAAAGGCTATGATGCTTGGTAGGTTAGGTGTATTAAATGCATTTTTTTCCAATCTTTTTTTTTTTAAACAAAATATTTGCTGAGTCAAAAATAAATGTATTTTTGGCATACAATATTTTCAACTTACAATAACCCCACTGTAAGTTGAAAATCATCTGTATATTTACTATGAACAATTTGGAAATTATAAAAATTGGAAATAAAGAAATTAAAATTATCTGCAGTCTCAACTTTCAGAAACAACACTAACCACAAATGCTGTCCTCATGTGGAACATTTGTCTTCTCTGACCCTGAAGAAACAGTGCACAGCCTGTCCTGGCAGAGGTCTCATGCAGGTCTTAAAGACAGGACATGAGAACTGAGCCTTTCACCACCTCGGATGCCACAGCAGACACTCTGGACCAAAGGTAAGCTGGACTGCAATTTTCATTCACAGAGAACCAAAAATTCAGAGCAATTAAACCCAAAGTTGCTTTAAAGCAGGGCCATAGGGATGGAAAGGCGAGGGGCTGATGGAAAGCACAGGAACTTAAACGCCTGGACACACAGAATTAGCAACACTGATAATTCAATGACCAGCAGCAGCAGCAGCAGCAGCAGCAGTATTACTGCCTGTTACTAAGTAAGCCTGGCATTGTGCTAGGTGTTTTAAAATTCAGTAACTAATCCTCACTTCCCTGAGGTAGGTATTATTATCTCCACACCACAGATGAAGCTCACACCAGAGGCTCAGAAAAGTTAAGTAATTGTTCAAGATCACAAAGACCATAGCAGAGGCAAAATTTAAATTCAAAGCCCAAGTTTTTTTCATTTGGTCAGGCTGTCATCCAATGTTACATTAGTGAAAATATCCTATTACCCTAATCCTTAGAGAATTCAGGTAAAATGCTCAATTCTTCATTGTACAGAAAGGACAGAGAAGATAGTTATTTGGATCCCTTACAGGTTGTCTAAAAAATGAAGGATTTTAGAGAACAAGTGACAAAGGGTTTCAAAGGTGCAGCAGATGTCTCTCTGCCAAAAAAGCACTATCAAGGCTCATGTGCAATAAACAGAATGAAGCATAGTGGTCAGACTAAATGCAGTCACACCACAGTGCTAAACAATTAATGACATTTTGTGAATCCTTGCCTCAACTCAATCAATAGCACTCTAGTAGTAGGCAAAATTGAATATTCCCTTGTGTTCAACCTGACAAGCAAAGATAAGCCTAAAGCCTACCTCGGCCTCTACACCAGATGGAAGAAATCCTGGGGAATGATGGAGAGCCACAATCAAAACTCGGGACACTGCAGCTACAAAAGGTTGATCTAACAAACCTGACTCCAGGGCCGCCCCATGACTCACAATGCTCCCTGCACTCCTAGACCTTAGCAATTTCTGAAGTTTAATGTTGTGTGCAGACATTCTGAAGTGTACAATACAAAAAATTAAAAAAAAAAAAAACAACAACAAAAAACGTCCAACCCTTCTCAGCTATTCATGTTAAAATTTGGGCCGATACTTAAAAAGTTGTAGTATTTTTAGTAGGGGGAAGTAAGTAGCGATTGCCTTTTATCCCCAGACTATTTATGGTCCCTTTAATACTAATGTTGTTTATTTTCTTAAATTTGTATCAATCAATAGGTGTCCAAAGAGAGGATGAGAGGACAGATTTAAAGTGAAAAAGGGTAAGAACACAAATTCTTCTGCTAGTGAGCTAACAATGACAAATCCATAGTCCCACATAATGAAGAGCAATGCCATGTTGTAAAGTCCCAATACCCACATAGTTTAGTGTTGACGAGCACAATTATTTTTGTTCTAACACTTGAATTAGGTGACATACTAATTTTGAGGATGAAAAACAAGGAACACTTACTCCTTGGAAGGCAGTATGTTTTTCTGATTTATTTCTTTTTTTCTCTTTTAATAAATAGAGATGGAGTCTTGCTATGTGGTCCAGGCTAATCTTGAACGCCTGGCCTCAAATGATCCTCCAGCTTTGGCCTTCCAAAGTGCTGCAGGGATTACAGGTATGAGCCACCACGCTCAGTCAGTTTGTTGACTTAGTTAAGAAATCTTTATAATATCGCTATGAAAAGTGAAGAAGGCAAGTATTATACCTCCTTTTCTGACCAGGAGTTCAAGACCAGCCCAGATAACACAGCGAGACCTCCATCTTTACAAAAAAATTAAAAAGCTGGGCCGGGTGCAGTGGCTCACGCCTATAATCCTATCTCTTTGGGAGGCTGAGGTGAGAGGATTGCCTGAGCCTTCGGGTTCGAGACCAGCCTGGGCAACTTGGTAAGACCTCATCTCCACAAAAAATTAAAAAATTAGCCAGGTATGGTGGCGCGTGCCTATAGTTCCAGCTACTTGGAAGGCTGAGGCTGAAGATTTGCCTGTGTCCAGCAGGTCAAGGCTGCAGTGGCCAGGAGCATGCCAGTGCCCTCCAGCCTGGGTGACGCCAGCTCAAAAAAATAAAATATTAAGTCGGGCATGGTGGCTCCTATCTATAATCCCAGCACTTTAGGAGGCAGAGGTGAGAGGATTCCCGGATCCTATGGGTTCGAGACCAGCCTGGCTAACATGATGAGACATCATTTCTAAGATAAATAAATAAAAAAATTAGCCAGGTATGGTGGTACGTACCTGTGGTTCCAGCTACTTGGAAGGCTGAGGCAGAAGGAACCCCTGAGCCCAGTAGATCGAGGCTGTGGTGGCCATGAGCATGCCACTACATTCCAGTCTGGGCAACAGAGTGAGATTCTGACTCAAAAAAAAAAAAATTAGCTGGGTGTGGTGGTCCATTCTTGTAGTCCCAGCTACTCAGGAGGTTGATATGGAAGGACTACTTGATCCCAGGAGGTCAAGGCTGTGGTGAACTGTGATCATGCCACTGCACTCCAGCCTGGGTGATAGAGTGAGACCCTGTCTTTTAAAAAAGAAAAGAAGAAGCCGGGCTCGGTGGCTCAGCCTGTAATCCTGCGCCTTTGGGAGGCTGAGGTGAGTGGATTGCCCGAGCCCGCGGGTTCGAGACCCGCCTGGGCAGCGAGACCTCATCTCTACAATAAATAAAAAAAAATCTGCCGGGCGTGGTAGCGCATGCCTGTAATTCTGGCTACTTGGAAGACTGAGGCAGAAGGATCGCCGGAGCCCAGCAGGTCGAGGCTGCGGTGGCCAGGAACGGCCACTGCACTCCAGTCTGGGTGACAGAGTGAGACTCCAACTCAAAAAAAAAAAAAAAATTAAAATTAAATAAAATAAAAAAGAAAAGAAGAGAAACATGGACCTGGAGGCCCTGAAAAGAAGAACAGGAAGCCTCTAATGGCACGCCACACAGCTCTGAATTCATCTATTCCACCTTTTCATATATAACTTGAATGAAGACATAGAAGGTATGTCTGGTAAATCTGCTAATGATGAAGTGGGGAGGTCACCACGATTCCAAAAGGTCTGGAAAGTCTAAACAATCAAGCAAAACTGGCAAGATGAAACCATGGGTGATACACACAGTCAGACACTTAATTCAAAGACCCTCTTGCACAAATAGAGGAGGAGAAAGTTTGAAGTTCATATAAAAAAAAAAGACCTGGGCAATATTACAAACTGTTGGCCCACAGACGTGTTTTGTTTGGCCTCTGCAGTGTTTGTAAAAAACACTAAGCCAACATTTAAAAATCGGGAGAGTCACATAAAAATCCGGATTTCCAGCTTCTTTTGGAAAACCGATAGATCTGGCAATTCCAGGTCTGCATTGAGACATGACACCAATTGGTTAGAACTGATATGCAGCTGTCCCCTTGAGACAGGGCATTCACTCCCCCATGGGATGTACATGAATGCACGCCAGCCTGCTGAAGCCATTTAGGTGCCTTTCTCAGCTCTGTGGGCATCTGTTTGCAGCTCTTGACCTGAGGCTTTCAGGTGACTGCCAACACAATAGAAGCCAACAATGTGATACAGTTGCCAAAAATCTCACCAAATCCAAGGTAATGGAAGAACAGTGTCTAAATCAGTGGCCTATAACTTATGAAGAGTCATAGACTCCTTACAAAAGTTAAAAAAAATCAATAAATCTTCTCTCCAGAGATATGACTATCTGTACAAAAATTTACAATTAATTTCAGGGAGCTGACAGACACTCTGAACCCTCAGCTTCCAAGTTAATGATCCTGGTCTAAAACAAGGAGGTATACTGTCCCCTGTATGCTCACACAATTTGTCTACTCCTAGGAACCACATTTTAAGAGAGATGCTGAAAAACTGCTCTGCAGAGCAAGGCAACAAAGATGGTAAAGGGCCTGGAAATTACATTACATTACATTGAAGAAATTAAGAATAGTTAGTCTAGGAAAAGGAACACTTAGAAAGGAACATAATACCCATTTTAAATTTCAGAGGCTGTAAGAAGGAAAAAGGGATTAAGCTTATACCCGTCCAGCTGGCAGAACTAAGATCAACGAGGCTACAGTTCCAGTTCAGTCTACAAAAGAAGTTTCTCACAATTAAAGCTATACAAAACTGAAAATATCCTGTCCTGAAGACCAATAAAGTAGTAAGCTATCCACCACTGTAAGTATCTAAGCTTCTAAGGATAATGAAATGTCAGAAATGTCATACAAAGGATTCCCGAACTGGGTGGAAGACCGTATTCTAATTATCTAAAGCGTCTTTCAAAGCAGTTTTAGTGAGCAGAGTTGGAGATTACAATAAGTCTACCCTTACTTGCAGTTTCACTTTCTGAGGTTTGAGTTACCCTCAGTCAACCTAGTCCAAAAATATTAAATGGAAAATTCCAGAAATAAACAAAGTTTTAAATCGTGCACCTTTCTGAGTAGTGTAATAAAATCTCGCAATACCCACTTCATCCTGCCCGGGTCATGAATCACCCCTTTGTCTAGTACATCCATGCTACATCCACTCCCTGCCCATTAGACACTTAAGAGCCACCTCAGCTATCAGACTGACTGTTGTGGTATCGCCGGACTTGTGTTCAAGTAACCCTTTTCTTACTTATAGCTCCAAATCACAAGAGTAGTGATGCTGGTATACTGTTATAACTGTTCTATTTTATTATCAGTTATTGGTGTTAATCTCTTACTGTCTAATTTATAAACTAAACTTTATCATAGGTATACAAAACATAGTATATATAAGGTTTGGTATTATCCATGGTTTCAGGCATTCACTGGGGGTCTTGGAATGTGACCCCTAAGAATAAGAAGGGGACTACCGTATTAATTCTCTTCTCCTCCCAACCCTTACTTTACTCTTGCTCTCATCAAAGAAATGGCTACACTTGCAGCCAAGTTCCACAGAAATTCAGTGGCAGATCCTCTCTTGTGATTCTCAGTGAGCTTCCTGGGAATTCAAGGTTTGGCCACTCTTGAAATTCCATGTGTCAGCTTTTTCTTCCTCTAGCCTAATCCTCTATTCACCTTTCTACCTACATTCAAACTGTCCACTTTAATTATTGGGAAGCTGCATAAATTTCATGGATAGCACACCATGTACTTGTTGCACTGACTCATCCACAAAGTTTCAAACACGTGGGTATTTAATTAAATCTTTTTATTGATGATTTCAACAGATAAAAATGGGGAGGATTCAGTGCCATATAAGCTTTGTAAGAGCATTACAGTCTGGTTAAAAGAGGTCACAGACTAGACCAGCTCAAGTTGGCCCACACAGGAGGTGGTCAACAATCAAAGACTCTCCAAACTATTTAGCAGAGTGCTAACCAAGCAGCTGGTATTTCAGAAACTTTACGAAACTGAAGAAATGACCTCACTACGGCTTCAATATCTAAATCATTCCCATCCTCCAATAATGTTTGAATCAGAAACACTGCTTTTCACAAAGAACTTTTTTGCTAAAAATGTCCTTTAGGACACTACAACGGAAAGTTAACACTTTCCCCTTATTTACACAAATTAATAGATACATCTGGGCTGGGCATGGTGGCTCATTCTTGTAACTTCAGTATTTTGGGAGTCTAAGGCGGGAGGTATTGCTTGAGGCCAGGAGTTTGAAACCAGCCTGGGCAATATACCCAGATCCTATCACTAGAAAAAATTTTTTTTCTAAATTAGCCAGGTACGGTGGCACATGCCTATAGTCCTAGCTCCTTGAGAGGCTGAGATTGGAGATTTCTAAGCCCAGGAGTTTGAGATCACAGCTATGATCGCATCACTGCACTCCAGCCCGGGTGACACAGCAAGACCCTGTCTCTAAAAAAAAAAAAGAAGCAGCACATCTGTTCTGGATGAACACAATCAAGATTAAATTTATAAAAGGAAAACTTCCTTTTGTCCCTATCGCTGCTCTCCTCCTGAGTGTTCTCAGAAGCTTAGGAAACAAGTTCTGAAAGCAAACTTTTCCTCTGTTCCAGGGAATGCGGGATGTGGGGCCTCTTGACCTATAAAACTCCTTATTTTGGAACATCCATAATTCTCTCAAGCCTATGCCAGTCAAATAGAGACTCCTTTTAGCAAATCACCAGCCAGCCAACGCTGGAGAATAAGGCTTTCATCCCAAGGAGTTGACAAGGATGGGACCCAAAAGCTCCCTGGAAAAAAAAAAAAGCCTCTCCTTCAGCTTGCATTACAAACTGTTGGAAGAGACAGATGGGGGGATGACAGGAAAAGCAATTATTTCTTCTGGGCTTCCTTTCTGTCTGGATTCTAAGGAGACGAATACAAAATTCCATCACAGATTGAAATGCTATCTAAACATTCTTGAAAATGTGGTCTTGCGCTCTGAAATATGACCTGTGCTGCTGCAGCAACCTGTAACCTATTAATGTGGGACGATGGGGAACCCGGCATTCCTGCAGGCTGTCTGCTTCTGGGTTGGACCCTCCAGTACTGCTAGTTTGTGACCCACAAGTTAAAAGGTAAGCAACTAAGAGATATATATCAACATGGCAGGCCCCAGCAACAAGTCCTGATGAATCATTCACTTTATTTTCACATTCTTGGAACTGTAAATGCCTGAGACTCTTAAGCATTCTAAGGGTACTAGGGAGCCATTCTAACTGCAGGCTGAATCACACGGAACAGCAGTGTTATTATTCCACATAGTAGTAAGTTAGGGCTATTCATGCACAATCACATTTTAAACCACTTTAAAGGAACACACACACTGATTAAAATGATGCTTTATAGTAAAGGACTTCTGTTTATTTACAATTAAGAAGCAATCTTAGCCAGGCGCAGTGGATCACGCCTGTAATCTCAGCACTTTGGGAGGCAGAGGCGAGAAGATGGTCTGAGCCCATGGGTTCGAGATCAGCCTGGGCCACTTGGCAAGACCTTGTCTCTACAATAAAATAAAAAAATTAGCTGGGCATGGTAGTGCACGCCTGTGGTTCCAGCTACTTGGAAAGCTAAGATGGAAGGATTGCCTGAGCCCAGCAGGTCAAGGATGTAGTGGCCATGAGCATGCCACTGCACTTCAGCCTGGGTGACAGAGTAAGACTCTGACTCAAAAAAACAAAAAAAAACAAAAAAAAACAAACAAGACATGATCTTACATAAACCAAATATTCAATAGAGTTGAATAAGAAGGTATTGCATGTGAACTCCAGGAAGTGAAATGTAAAGATGACAAAGGTGTAGTTCTTACCTTCAAGGAGTTTATAAACTAGTGAAAGGGGTAGACATACTGACTAGTAAGACCACGGAGACTCCAAAAGGCAAATGAAGAGGACAAGCATAGGGCTGTGGGAGTTCAAGGGTAGAAAGAATATACATGTGATTGAGTGACCCTGGAATCGATTTTCTCTTCTGCAAAATGAGAAGAGTGGACCAGATGAGCTCCAAGTCCCTTCTAGTCCAAAAATTCTGATTCCGTGGTATATCTAGATGAGGTCAACAGAAAATATCATAAAATAAGTAGTAACTGAGCTAACCCTTAGATGGGTAGGATTTGGAAATGCAGCTACTGAAAGAAACAAAGAAGAGAAACAGTGTTTCAGGCACCAGCAAACATATAAGTACAGGTCCAGAAAGCACAGGGCCTGCCTGCAGAGCACTAAGTCTTCAGTATAGATAGAAAACAACAGGAGACAAAATTAGAAATGTAGACCGAAGGCTTGAATGGCAAGCAAAGGAGTGTGGATAGTCATTTGGTAGCCAGAAGCCACTGAGGTTTCTGACAAGGTAGATGACATGATCAGACACATATTAGGAAAGTCAAGCAGCAGAATGAGGTTGGAGTGTTTGAGGCTACCCTGTCACTCTTTATGATTTCTGAGGGCCCCATTTACAGAGGCCTCATTTGCCAGAGAAGCAGTGCTTCATGGGGGATCCATCAAGGGACAAAAACAAAGAATAAGGACTAATAACCATGTAAGAGTCCAGGAAATAGGCTCAATTCTAGGAACCCAGTGCCTCTACAAACAAATGCTGATGACATTAAGAAGGTAGACTACTTACAAAAAAGGCCAAAAGAGGCTGACTAGCAGGAACAAAAGAAAGTCTTAAAATGTAGGAAAAGTAGACAGATGGTTAAAACTAAAAATGTAAAAGAAAGAGACTTGACTGGCTGCCATGGTTTATGCCTGTAATCCTAACTATTGGGGAGGCTTAGATGGGAGGATCGCTTCAGACCAGGAGTTCAAGGCTGCAGTGTGCTGTGATCATGCCACTGCATTCCAGACTAAGCAACAGAGCGAGACCCTGTCTCAAAAAGGAAAAAGAAAGAAAGAGATTCATCACACCTGTGAGTTACTAGCCGCAGAAACAGAACACCAGAGATGAGAAAATTTCAACAAATACCCTCCCCACATCCCAAATCTGGACAGCATGATGAACATTTCTAGAAATTAGCTGTACTAAAAAGTATAGGCTCATGCCTGTAATCCTAGCATTTTGGGAGGCTGAGGTGAGAGGATTGTTGAGCCTGTGGGTTTGAGACCAGCCTGAGTAACTTGGCAAGACCTCATCTCTACAATAAATCAAAAAAGAAAATTAGCTGGGCATGGCGGTGCATGCTTGTAGTTCCAGCTACTTGGAAGGCTGAAGCGGAAGGATTGCCTGAGCCCAGCAGGTCGAGGCTGTGGTGGCCGTGAGAGTGCCACTGCACTCCCGCCTGATAGAGTAAGACTCTGACTCAAACAAACAAACAAAACAAAACAAAAAACTAAAGTGACAGTCTCAGCCAGGCACAGTGGCTCATGCCTATAATCCCAGCGCTTTGGGGGGCCGAGGCGAGAGGACTGCCTGAGCCAATGGGTTTGATACCAGCCTGGGTAACTTGGCGAGACCTAATCTCTACAATAAATAATTTTTTTAAGAAAATGCTGGGTGCAGTGGCTCAAGACTGTAATCCCAGCACCTTGGGAGACCGAGGTGAGGGGATTGCCTGAGCCCACATGTATGAGACCCACATGGGCAACTTAGCAAGACCTCATGTCTACAACTTAAAAAAAATCAAAAAATAAGCTGGGTGTGGTAGCGTGCACCTGTAGTTCTGGCTACTTGGACGGCTGAGATGGAAGGATCGCCTGAGCCCAGCAGGTCAATGCTGGGGTGGCTGTGAGCATGTGTATCACTGCACTCCAGCCTAGGTGATGAAGTGAAACTCCAACCCCCACCCCCAAAAAAGTGTCAGAAGAGAAATAACAGAATTGAAGCAATTACAAAGGTGCACTCATGACCTAACTGAACTAGTATTGAAAAGGGATGACCAACCTGATCTCAACCAGGCAAAGTGGGGGTCAAAGGGAGGTCCAAACTTTACCTGTACAATGAACATTTGTATACCTAATCCTGTACTGTACCCCACACCTTTAAAATAAAATTTATAAAACTGATGGGCAAGGTGGGCTCAAGCCTGTAATCCTAGCACTTTGGGTGGCTGATATGAGAGGATTGCTTAAGCTCAGGGGTTTGAGACCAACCTGGGCAACTTGGTGAGACCTTGTCTCTACAGTAAGTCAAAAAATAAGTCGGGCATGGTAGCATGTGCCTGTAGTTTCAGCTACTTGGAAGACTGAGGTGGAAGGATCACCTGAGCCCAGCAGGTCAAGGTTGCGGTGGCCATGAGTATGCCACTGCATTCCAGCCTGGGTGACAGAGTGAGACTCCAATACACACACACACACACAAATAAATGAAAGGAATTAAAATAAAATTTAAAAATTAAAAAAAAAGAAAAGGGTCGGGCTCGGTGGCTCAGCCTGTAATCCTGCGCCTTTGGGAGGCTGAGGTAAATGGATTGCCTGAGCCCGCAGGTTCAAGACCCGCCTGAGCAGCAAGACCTCATCTCTACAATAAATCAAAAAATCAGCCGGGCATGGTAGTGCACGCCTGTAATTCCGGCTACTTGGA
>NW_007246181.1:249247-252182 GCF_000164805.1 Carlito syrichta
GATCACTGGAGCCCAGTAGGTCGAGGCTGCGGTAGCTGGGAGCGGCCACTGCACTCCAGTCTGGGCAACAGAGTGAGATGCCAACTCAAAAAAAAAATAAAAACAAAATAAAAAAATAAAAGGAAGGTCCAGACCCTATAAGAAAGGAAGGCTAGAAAAGGCACACTCGGTATTTCTGTTATGATAGCAATTTCTGAAATATGATGCCTCCACAGAAGAACAAACCCAAACAGAAAGGAAAACAGCTTATACACAACATCTGGCCTCTCAGTCACTGAAGAGTACCTCCTCCTCACACACTCCTTTTTCCTTTATGTCCCCCTTAGGGAGATCCAGAAAGACCTATAAAACTTTGCAATGAATCTCAAGTTACCTGTTTGTCAGCAAAGTTAGGTATAAGGAATCACAGCTATGTCAGGTTACAATCTTTGCCAGCACAAAAGCAGTATTGAAAACCCAACAACTTAGCTGGTGGACAAAAGCAGCAACCTTACTGAGCCACAGTACACTAAATTAAAAAAGGGCACAAGAAGCGGCCATTGCCTCGCTGGAATCTGGTGTGGCCATGTGCTCTTTGAGTCATGGCTGTCGCCATGCTTCCTGGCTTTGATCCCCCTCCCACACCTTGGGGAGGTGAATCTCCTCTCTTCTTTCACTCTCTAATGTACTTTTAAATAAACTTTTCTTTCTTAAAAAAAAAAAAAGTGTGCAAGAGAGGTTTGACTCCAAGGAAGAAGACAAGGCAACTCTGCCCACAGACCCCGGCCCCAGGTGAGCCGCACCACAGTACAGGATCTGGTCCAAGGGACACTGAGTGACTGCTCACGGCAGCTCCAGGCAGCCTGCCCTGTCCTGTTTTATGAAGCAGATCAGTCAGAAAGTATGCTGCAAGAAGGAACCTCAACATTTTCATTGCTGGTTGTTGGGGCTGGAAGAAACGAGGGGAGTATAATTAACATGGAGGAATAATCTACTTACTTGTCTTCCATCCTGTCCCACATTTGTTTGACCTCTTACAACAGTTCGAATATTGTCATCCAGTCTCCTGGCAAAAAAATGAAAGGACACAAATCATTCAAGTAAACTCTATTCGAGGTTGATCAAAAGAAGTTAGCAATTTATGCACCAACTTCAGCAGAATGTACCTCCTTGTCCAAAAACCCAAACAAGTGTGAGTGACATGAGAATGAGGCCTCGCATCTCCGGAGGCAGCAACAGCAATGGGGGAAGCTAAGTCCAGTGCCGGCTCATGAGTCGACTTGCTTTTAAAAATGGCTATTTTCACTTAATACCCAGAGCTGTCCAAAAGGACCAATAAAACTTTTAGACTTCTTCATGAAGTAAGTCAGGAATGACAAAGTTGCTGAACTTTTATGTGAACAAGCCAGAGAATTTAAATTATTCCACAAAATCCCTTTCTCAGTAACTTCTTCAGTCCTCTTAATTAGGGAGAAGGAGCCAGAGTGACAGATGGAATCAGTGCTTCCCCTTGGGACCCTGATCATGCGTTCTGTGTACGATACAGACCTACAGCTTCCAGCTCCTCTCTCTCCCATGGCTCACTAGGAGTCAGCTGATGGCACCTCAACCAGGGGAATTTTTTGTTTTGATTTTTTAGAGACAGGGTCTTGCATGTTGCCCAGGCTGGAGTACAGTGGCACACTCATAGCTCACTGCAGCCTCAAACTCCTGGGCTCAAGTGATCCTCCCACCTCAGTCTCCCAAGTAGCTAAGACTATAGGCATGTGCCACTACACCTAGTTAATTTTAAAAACATATTTTATAGAGACAAGGTATCACTATGTTGCACAGGCTAGTCAGGAACTTCTAGCCTCAAACATTACAAACATGAGCCACTATACATAGCCTCAACCAGAAAAATGCGTATCAATCCACTTCATTTTTATTTGAAGAATCCATTAAAGATATAATAAAGAGAAGGTAGAAAATAAGTAGCTCACAAATGATTTCTGAATTAACAGAGAATTTTCATTTTCTGTGCAAACTCTGGACAATTCAGTGGTCTCTACTAGAACTGTTATAGCTAAGGTCCAACAAAACAGGATAAAGAGGAGGCACTAATGAAACATCGTGGCCAAGAAGCCTTCACTAAAAGACACAAAGGCTGTAGGGAAAAAAATCATCTCCTGGATTTAAAATGAATAGTTTCCTCATCAAAGATTAAAAACAAAGCTGGGCGCAGTGGCTCACGCCTGTAATCCCAACACTTTGAGAGTGGAGGTGAAAGGATGGCCTGAGCCCAGGGGTTCGAGACCAGCCTGTATAACTCGGTAAGACTTCATCTCTACAATAAATCAAAAAATTAGCCAGGTGTTATGGTGTACGCCTGTGGTTCCAGCTACTTGGAAGGAAGGCTGAGGCAGAGGGATCATCCAAGCCTAGCAGGTCAAAGCTGCGGTGGCCGTGAGCGTACCACTGCCCTTCAGCCTGGGTGACAGAGTGAGACTTCAACTCAAAAAAAAAAAAAAAAATACAGCAGAAAGCCAGGCATGGTGGTTCATGCCTGTAATCCCAGTACTTTAGAGGCCCAAGTGGGAAGATCACTTGAGGCCAGGAGTTTGCAACCAGCCCAGGCAACCCAGAGAGAGGCTATCTCTATAAAAAATTTAAATGGCTGGACACGGTGGCTCAAGCCTGTAATCCCAGCACTTTGGGAGGCCAAGATGAGAAGACTGCCTGAGTCTAGGGGTTCGAGACAAGCCTGGGCAACTTGGCAAGACCTCATCTCTACAATAAACCAAAAAATTAGCTGAGTGTCATAGAGTGCACTTGCAGTTTCAGCTACTTGGAAGGCTGAGACAGAAGGATCGCCTGAGTCCAGCAGGTAGAGGCTGTGATGGCCACTGCACTCCAGCCGAGATGACAGAGTGAGACTCCCCAACTCAAAAAAAAGAATTTTCTTTTTTTTTTTTTT
>NW_007246181.1:252268-262581 GCF_000164805.1 Carlito syrichta
CAGGCAATCCACTCACCTCAGCCTCCCAAAGGCGGGGGATTACAGGCTGAGCCACCAAGCCCGGCTAAAATTTTCTTTCTCATTAGCCAGGCATGGTAGTGTGCACCTGCAATCTCAGCTATGCTTGAGGTGGGAGGATTACTTGAGCCCAGGGGTTGGAGGTTGTGTTGAGCTAAGATCACACCACTGCGCCTCAGTCTGGGAAACAGAGCTTTTAAAAAAGATTTTAAAAGATATGGAAAGGTTTTTGCCTCCAAAGGAAATTATAAAAATAATGAATTGTTTTGAATACACTCTGTTACAGTTTCCTTCCTTTTTTATGAATAATTGAAGAGTAGCCAAAGAATTGAGTTCCTTGCCATAAGGTTTATGTGAAAACCCAGGTAAAATAATAATTATTTTTAAAATGACCATTTATAGCAAACTTGAGAGTTCGGTGCTCTCACAGTAAAGCATGATCTAAAATGTGACCAACTAAATTAACAACATACTTTTCATTAATTATTAATAATCATTCAGTGTCACTTACCTTATTTTCAGCCTAATTTTGTTCACGACTTCATCTATGTTTGCCAGAGACTACAATAAAGAAGAAAGAGCACCCAGTTGTTATTCCATGACCTGAAATTCCACTTTCACCGGGGCATGATGAGTTATAATGGCTATTTTTGAAATCTCAGGAAATTTTATCCATAGTATGATACTATTTTTATTTTTTAAAAAATTAAAATAAGCCAGGCTCGGTGGCTCAACCTGTAATCCCGTGGCTTTGGGAGGCTGAGGTGAGTGGATTCCCTGAGCCTGCGGGTTCGAGACCCGCCTGGGCAGTGAGACCTCATCTCTACAATAAATCAAAAAATCAGCCGGGCGTGGTAGTGCATGCCTGTAATTCTGGCTACTTGGAAGGCTGAGGTGGAAGGATCGCTGGAGCCCAGCAGGTCGAGGCTGCAGTGGCCGGGAGCAGCCACTGCACTCCAGTCTGGGCGACAGAGTGAGACTCCAACTTAAAAAAAAAAAAAATTTAAATAGTAGTTGACAACTACTGCCAAATTCATCCCAGCATCCATTTTTCAGAAATAAATAGAACACAGACATGTCTACATCTATTCACTTATATATTGCCTATGGCTGCTTTTAGGCTACAATGGCAGAACTGGGTAGTTGTGGCAAACATTGTATGGCCCACAAAGCCTAAAACATTTACTACTTGGACCTTTATAAAAAGGTTGCTAACCCTGGTATCTAATATTCATACAACAAACTACTCATAGCAATAAAAATGAATGAATTATTATAACACACAACATGGATAAATATTCCTGACATGATGTTGCAAAAAAACTAATCTGAACACAAGAGTATATACTGTATGAGTTCAAAAACAGGTGAAAGTATTCTTGTGTAAGAAGCTAGGAGAGTGGTTATCTGTCAAGGAGGTGGTGATACTAAAGGGGCAAGAAAGGTTTTCTGAAGATGTTTTATTACTATTTTACTTCCTGATCGGAGTGGTGGTTACATGGCTATATTTTATAAAAATTAATCACATTGTACACTTACATTTTGTGTACTCCTCTATATTGTGTTATACTTCAATAAATAAATTTATTTTTAAGTATATAAATCCATTAGAAAAACGTCTGGGAAGACATACATTAGTAATTGTAATCTATAAAGTTTTAGTCTATGAAAAGTTTTAATCTGTGGAAAGGAGGGATTTCAAATTTTTCTTCTTTTTGCCCATGAGTATTTTACAATTATTCTGTATTGACTACGCCCTGCCACTACAATTATAACGTTTTTTAAGATGACAATGAAAACACATGGACTTAGAGATGAGAAAAATGTGAGGAAATGGCGCCCCCTAATGGAGGCAAGGAGGTACAATTTTATAGTACCATTTTAACGTTTTTATTTTTTATTTTTTTTGAGTAGGAGTCTCACTCAGTCGCCCAGACTGGAGTGCAGTGGCCGCTTTCGGCCACCACAGCCTCGACCTGCTGGGCTCCGGCGATCCTTCCGCTCAGCCTTCCGAGTAGCTGGAGCTACAGGCGCACGCTACCACGCATGGCTAATTTTTTTAAATTTATTGTAGAGATGTGGTCTCGCCAAGTTGCCCAGGCGGGTCTCGAACCCGCGGGCTCAGGCAATCCACTCACCTCAGCCTCCCAAAGGCGTGGGATTACAGGCTGAGCCACCGAGCCTGGCTTATTTATTATTACTATTATTATTATTATTATTATTATTGGGCTTATTTTAGTCAGAGTCTCACTCTTGCACAGGCTGGAGTGCAGTGGTACGCTCATGGCTACCGAAGTTTTGGCCTGCTGGGCTGAGGCGATCCTTCCTCCTTGGCCTTCCAAGTAGCAGGGACTACAGGTGTGCACCATCACACCCAGCTAACTTTTTTTTTTTTTTTGAGTTGGAGTTTCACTCCGATGCCCAGACTGAAGTGCAGTGGCTGCTCCCGGCCACCGCAGCCTCAACCCACTGGGCTCTGGCGATCCTTCCACCTCAGACTTCCGAGTAGCCGGAATTACAGGCGCGTGCTACCATGTCCGGCTGATTTTTGATTTATTGTAGAGATGAGGTCTCGCTGCCCAGGCGGGTCTCAAACCCGTGGGCTCAGGCAATTCACTCACCTCAGCCTCCCAAAGGCGCGGGATTACAGGCTGAGCCACTGAGCCCGGCCCCAGCTAACTTTTGATTTATTGTAGAGACGAGGCCTCACCAAGTTGCCCAAGCTGGTCTTGAACCCCTGGGCTCAGGCAATCCTCTTGCCTCTGCCTCCCGAAGTGCTGGGATTACAGGCGAAAGCCACTGCATGTGGCCTAACTCAACATTTTTAAAGTACAATTTTATGAATCCGATTTCCTCTCCCTCGACAGATATTTTTATCTCAGAAGGAGATGGGAGTAATACAGAAATTGTGCTTATAAATATCTCCCAGCTACCTCTGCTGGCAGGAGGAGGTCAGAAGCCTTCCATGACCATGTCAGACAAGAGAAATAGGTCATGACTGTTTAAGGTGTCAGACTGGGCCATTCACATTTTGTCTACTGCTCTGACCAAGCCAATGGTTACCTAGAAATTTCAGAAGTCCAAGAACAGTCTGCAGTAAAGATGAATCTCAGAAAAGAGAAGTTGATTTAATTACAGAATCCAATTCTCTTAGACTCAGTCCAATCGAATTCTGTCAAGACTGTCACTATCATGCTAACAGTAGTTGAGTTAACAGTGTTAACAGTAGCTAAAGTTTGGCCCAACCTAGCCACTAATAACTTGCTGGTGAGCAAGTTGTTTGACCTTTCTGAGTTTCTATTTCCTCATACACAAAATCAGAATAAAAGTTCCTGCCCTGCCCATCTCTGCTGGAACCCACTCTTTTTAAAAAAGCTATATTTTGGTATTAAAAAAAAAAAAACCCAGCCAGGCTCGGTGGCTCAGCCTGTAATCCCAGCGCTTTGGAAGGCTGAGGTGAGTGGATTGCCTGAGCCCACGGGTTCGAGACCTGCTTGGGCAACTTGGTAAGACTTCATCTCTACAATAAATCAAAAAAAATTAGCCGGGCGTGGTAGTGCACACCTGTAGTTCCAGCTACTTGGAAGGCTGAGGCGGAAGGATCACTGGAGCACAGCAGGTCAAGGCAGCGGTGACTGGGAGTGGCCACTGCACTCCAGCCTGGGTGACAGAGTGAGACTCCAACTCAAAAAAAAAAAACAAAACAAAAATCCTGTCTTAAAAGTGTTACTATCAGGGAAACTGGGTGAAGGGTGGCCATGAATTCTTTGTACTATTCTGGTATTTTTCTGAAAATGGGAAATCATATCAAAATTTTTAAACTGTAATCCATTTAAAATTGGTTGGGCTGGGTGCAGTGGCTTATGCCTATAATCCCAGCACATTGGGAGGCTGAGGCAAGAGGACTGCCTGAGCCCAGGAGTTTGAAGCCAGCCTGGGCAACATGGTGAGACCTTGTCTCTACAATAAATAAAAAAATTAGCCAAGCATAGTGGCATGCGTCTGTAGTACCAGCTATTTGGAAGTCTGAGACCAGCAGAGGCCTGCTCTGCTCCGGCAATCCTTCTGCCTCAGCCTTCCAAGTAGCCAGAACTATAGGCGCACTCTACCATGCTCGGTTAACTTTTTTGATTTATTGTAGAGACGAGGTCTCACTATGTTGCCCAAGCTGGTCTCAAACCTAGAGGCTCAAGCAATCTCTTGCCTCTGCCTCCCAAAGTGCTGGGATTACAGGCCTGAGCCGCCACGCACAGCCACCATGTTTTTTTCACTTAGCAATATAACTTAGAGGTCATCCCACATCAGTAAATATTGATTTAGTGGTACTGTAACCTTTTCTTAAATTTAATAATCTTCAGATGTGAAGGTCTTGCTTAAGTCATAACAATATTTTCTAAGAAGAATCCAATATATTTATGCAGTGAGATGTTCATCTGCATTTAAAAGGGCAAAACCTGGAATCAACCTAATTGCCCATCAACAGAAAAGTCAAATAAATCAGGCCATATTTATTGGCTAAACCTTTATGCTACCACTAGAGATGCTGGTCAGGTAAGCTCTTCAATAACAAAGACGATAGCTTGTGATGCCATTTTATAGCTGTCATAAAATCAAACATCATTTTTATAATACCATAAATACAGCTACTCAAAGAACAGAAAAAAATAGCCACGAGTGACTGCTTTTCCTTTATTTTCCAGATTCTCTACTGGGAAGCTAAGAGGAAAAGGTGCTAGCACTGAATGTGGGTCTATTATGCAATACTTTTCTAGGTGCTTTACAGAAACGACTTCCCTTAGTCCCTGCGGCCATGCCAGGCACACTGTTATCCTCTTCAGTGTTAAGATTGGGAAACAGCCTCTGACAAGATAGATGAATTCTCTGAGGTCACAGAGAACACACACAGTACAGACAGATTCAGCGGGGGTCACTCTGACTCCAAGGGCTCTGCTCTCTTACTCTATTGTGCTACCTCCAATGGTTCTCAGCCTACTTTTCCTGTACCCCAAAACACCAAAACACCAGACAGATGACACCCCTCCCATCAGGTCAGTGCCTCACTATGGCAGTGCCCCTCACTGGGGTTGAAGGCCTCTCCTGGAGCTTGGGCAATGCCCCCAGGAATCGACTAGTGGCTGCCCTAGGTGAAGACGGTTCATCTAGTTTAACTGTAGAGTTTCCATTGTATAATTTTAAAATGTTTTTATTATTGAAAGGCATTTTCTGATTTTAATGGCAATTCTTGACAATTACAGAAAATAAGTAAAATTACCTGCATGACCAGGAGAGTATAACCATTAAGCCACCGCACCTAGTCCCATTATCAGAATTTTTGTATATTGCCGTCTACTATTCCATGAAAATATGGAGCTTTAAGCTGGGATTATAAACAATTTGGCATCTTGTTTTTTTAATATAGCAATATAGATCCAGAGCATTTGGAGGGTCATTAAAAATTGTTTATCGTCGGGCTGGGTGGCTCAGCATGTAATCCCAGCACTTTGGGAGGCCAAGGCAAGTGGATTGCCTGAGCCTGCAAGTTCGAGACCAGCCCGGGCAACTTGGTGAGACCTCATCTCCACAATAAATCAAAAAATTAGCCAGGAGTGGTGGCGCTTGCCTGTAGATCCAGCTACTTGGAAGGCTGAGGCAGAAGGATCGCCTGAGCCCAGCAGGTTGAGGCTGCGGTGGCTGTGAGTGTCCAGCCTGGGTGTGACAGGGAGACTCCAACTCAAAAAAAAAAGTGTAAGTGACACCACTACTTTCTATTACCTTTTCAGTAAGGCCCACAGGCATCTGGGTTGGTAGATGAATTGCTAAGTGTAACTCTGTGACCAGGAAAATAAAGGTAACCTTGTGTCATAAAATTTGCTGAGTTACTCAAAGAAACTTCACTACACGTGGGGGTATAATTAGACAAAACATAACTGAATCTGTGGGACAACAAATATCTTGTAGTACCTTCAATAGTTTAAAAAACAAGTGTATATATATTTTAAAAAAATAAAACAAGTATATAGTACATATACAAACAAATCAGAAAAATATGAAAACCTGGTATATAATTTTCAAATCCGACACTGAATTCTGCCTTGGTGAGTCAGTCATTACTATATTTATTCCAGTTGTTCCCAAATATCTATCTCCATCTAATTCCTAAAATTTTCCTTTCATGCAAAATCATGAACTACACAGGCTATTTGTGAAATCTCAAAAAAGACAATCACACAGTGTATCATTTTTTAAACTTTATTTTAAAAATGTATATGTCCATGAGAAAATGTTTGGAAGGATATAGGCCAAGATATTAACAACAATGGGGACTATGAGCTTCCCATTCAAATATTTCACTGTGTAACTCCCCCTGGACGACCTGAACATGTTCAACACTGGGCTCCCCCTCACGCCCTCCTCCCATCCTACTTACCACCGAGACGTGCTCTTTCTCTTTACACCCACCCAGTCTGTCTGGCTAGAAATCCAAGCTCAAAATCCTTGACTTGGCCTATAATGCGCAGCTATACCATTCTCTCAGGGAAGAAAGCCTTTTCAGATCCCTCGGATGAAGCAGGGCCCTGGCTCTGATTCCACTGTATTGGTATGCTTCCTTCATGACAATGCTATCACATCTCAGATTTGAGTGCACTTTGTCTCTCTGCGTCTTACTATCCTCACTGTCAGACAAGAATGACAAAGTGGAGAATTTACCATGGTTTAGTGCTGGTACACAGTAGACATCCAATAAATGTTAACTATTATTATAGTTGTAGTAGATATTAGGACTCTTTTAAGAGCAAGTAATAAATATTTATTTATTTATTTATTGGTTTTGTTTTGTTTGTTTGTTTATTGGAGTTAGAGTCTCACTCTGTCGCCCAGGCTGGAGTGCAGTGGCATGCTCATGGCCAACCAAAGGCTCGACTTGCTGGGCTCAGGCAATTCTTCTGCCCCAGCCTTCCAAGTAGCTGAAACTACAGGTGTGTGCCACCACACCCAGCTACTTTTTTGATTTATTGTAGAGATGAAGTCTCCCCCGGGTTCAGGCAATCCTCTTGCCTCGGCCTCTCAAAGTGCTGGGTTTACAGGCATGAGCCACCACACCAGGCATAAATACTTGCTGAAGACCATATCTGACTTGCTCATCCTTCTCTCCCTTTTTTTTTTTTTTTTTTGAGTCAGAGTCTGAAAACCCAGCCTGGAGGGCAGTGGCATGCTCACGACCACCATAGCCTATACCTGCTGGGCTCAGGTGATCCTTACACCTCAGCCTTCTAAGTAGCTGGAACTACAAGCACGCACCACCATGCCCAGCTCACTTTTTAAAAATTTATTGTAGAAATGAGGTTTCACCAGTTGCCCAGGCTGGTCTCAAACATGTGGGCTCAGGAAATCCTCTCACCTCAGCTTCCCAAAGTGCTGGGATTATAGGCGTGAGCCACCATGCCCAGCCCCCAAAGCTCTTACAGAGTGTAAATGGTTTCCTGTTGAGTAAATGAATATGTGAATTCTGGATTCTGCATGAGCCTCTACTTTTATCCCTCAGGCACCAAACTGTGTGACTCTTGTCTCCTAAACACCTCTCAGATCTGTTCTCTCCATCTCACAGCTGTCCCTCAGGCTCTTACCATCTCTCTCCAGGGATCTATTGCATTAGTTTCCTAACTGGTCTTCCAGTCTCCAGTCTCCCACCATCCACCACTCATCCTCCACACAGCTGCCAGACGGGATTTTTAAAATGTGAATCTGCTCCAGTCACCATCCTTTGATGAATAACAGCCGATTCCAGGGTGGGGTGCAGGCATCCCCAAAGGGCCTGCCAAACTATCCCCTGGGGTATGAGAAGATTGAAACCTTGATTTTTGCTCTTTATTTATATAGCATATACTACTAAAGCCTAATTTATTTAAGATTGGTACTAGAATATTCACATACTATATACAGGCTTAAAAATTAGCCCAGTGGCCAGGCGTGGTGGCTCACGCCTATAATCCCAGCACTTTGGGAGGCCAAAGTGAGAGGATTGCCTGAGCCCATAGGTTCCAGACCAGCCTGGGCAACTTGGTGAGACCTCATCTCTACAATAAATTTAAAAATTACCTGGGCGTGGTGGTGTGTGACTGTAGTTACAGCTACTTGGGAGGCTGAGGCAGAAGGATCACCTGAGCCCAGCAGGTGGAGGCTGCAGTGGCCATGAGCATGCCATTGCACTCGAGCCTGGGAAATGGAGTGAGAGACTCCAACTCAAAAAAAAAAAAAAAATTAGCCCAGTGAAAGTCAGTTCTGTGAAAAAATATTTCACTGGAAAATCTTGGTGACCATAAGCCTCAAGGACAGATTCTCCAGGATCCTTGCTCAACCCTCAGTCTCAGCTCCTGCGAGGCTCTGTTCTCTATGTATATCTTGTGTTACCTGTTTCTGCACGTTGGTCCTGTATTTAAAATGGCTTTCCGGCCGGGCTCTGTGGCTCAGCCTATAATCCCAGCACTTTGGGAGGCCGAGGTGAGTGGATTGTCTGAGCCCATGGGTTCGAGACCCGCCTGGGCAACTTGACGAGACCTCATCTCTACAATAAATCAAAAACTAGCTGGGCATGGTAGCGCGCACCTGTAGTTCCAGCTACTTGGAAGGCTGAGGTGGAAGGATCGCCGGAGCACAGCAGGTCGAGGCTGCGGTGGCCGAGAGTGGCCACTGCACTCCAATCTGGGCGACAGAGTGAGACTCCAACTCAAAAAAATAATAATAAAAATATGGCTTTCCTTCCCTTGTCATCCAGGAAGATTTCCCTGGCCACTTGCTCTGCCTAGAAGTGTGTCCCGCCAGAGCTTGACTCCTTCTTGTCCATCAGGTCTCAGTTTAAAGGGAACCACCTCAGAGGGAGCTTCCTTTAAGCTTCTGTATCTAAAGGAACCTCCTACCCTATGCTTTATGCTCTATGACTGCACCTGCTTTGTATCAGAATGTTAACCATACTTGATCATGTCTTACATATGTATTCGTTGATTTATTCTTGTCTTCCTCCCCATGCTAGACTCCATGAGAACAGGAACTTACCTGTCACCTTTACCATTTCTCCCTAGATTTGAAAAACAGTGCCTGGCACTTAGTAGATACTTAATAAATGACTGCTGAGTTTGACTAAATGAATGAATGAATGAAAGAATGAATCAAGACTTGGCAGACTGGTCTCAAACCCATGGGCTCGGGCAATCCTCTCACCTTGGCCTCCCAAAGTGCTGGGATTACAGGCTTGAGCCACCACACCCGGCCTAAGAATATCTGTTCTTTTGTTTTGCATTGTACCATCCCATTCTTGCTTATAGCATTCACCAGTGTCTCCCTCTACCTGATCATGTACAAGGGCATGGACTGGGTCTTATATATCTTTGTAAGCCTGGCACCTGGTACAGTAACTGACAACACATGACAGGTACCCACTGACCATCTGCTGAATGAATGAATACAAAACTGAGCAGAATTCTGCTGCTTCTAATTCTGGTCTACTTCTCATCAAAACACCCAAAATCCAATTCTGTAAGATAAACCCACCTACATAGGAAAATCACCCAATAAAACATAAAGTCTAAAAATACACATCTTGAGCTAGGCATGGTAGCTTACACCTATAATCTCCCAGTGTTTTGGGAGGCCAAGACAGGAGGATTGTTTGAGGCCAGGAGCTCAAGATTATTCTAGGAAACAGTGAGACCCTCTCTCTACAAAACAATTAAAAAATTAGCCAGGTGTGATGGCACATGCCTATAGTCCTAGCTCCTCGGGAGGCTGAGATGGGAGGTTTCCTTGAGCCCAGGAGTCTGAGGTCACAGTGACCTATAATTGCACACTGCACTCTTGCCCAGGAAACAGAGCAAGACCCTGTCTCTAAAAATAAGGTTTAATTTAATTTATAAAAGTTTTTTAAAATAAAAATTTACAACTTGGCCAAGCATGGTGGCTCACACCTATAATCCTAGCACTTTGGGAGGCCGAGACAGGAGGATCACTTGAGGCCAAGAATTCAAGATCAGTCTGGGCAACAAAGCGAGACCTCATCTCTACCAAAAAAACTTTTTTGAGTTGGAGTCTCACTCTGTCACCCAGGCTAGAGCGCAGTAGCACGTTCATGGCCACCACAGCTTTGACCTAATAGGCTCAGGTGATCTATCCACCTCAGCATTCCAAGTGACTGGAACCACAGGCGTGCACCATCATGCCAGGCTAAATTTTTGTTTTGTTTTTTTATTTTTGAGTTGGAGTCTCACCCTGTCACCCAGACTGGAGTGCAGTGGCTGCTCCCG
>NW_007246181.1:262601-266586 GCF_000164805.1 Carlito syrichta
CCGCCTGGACAAAAAAAAAAAAATCTCCTTTTGTTGTATTGCTTGAAAGGTTTATGTTTGGTTCATGTATAGTAAGCCTTGTTGTAAAGTTTGTTTCTTCTTGCCTAGAAGCAGGCCATGAAACTCTAAATGGTGCTGCAGACGGAACATTGTATGGAAGCGTCCTTCTTTCTTTTTTTTTTTTTGGAGTGGAGTCTCACTCTGTCGCCCAGACTGGAGTGCAGTGGCCGCTCCCGGCCACTGCAGCCTCGACCTGCTGGGCTCCGGCGATCCTTCCGCCTCAGCCTTCCGAGTAGCCGGAATTACAGGCGCGCGCTCCCACGCCCGGCTGATTTTTTGATTGATTGTAGAGATGAGGTCTCGCTGCCCAGGCGGGTCTCGAACCCGCGGGCTCAGGCAATCCACTCACCTCAGCCTCCCGAAGGCGCGAGATTACAGGCTGAGCCACCAAGCCTGGTTCAGACTAATTTTTTGATTTATCGTAGAGACAAAATCTCTCCAAGTTCCCCAGGCTAGTCTCAAACTCCTGGGCTCAGGCAATTCTCTCACCTCCACCACCCAAAGTGGTGGGATTACAGGAGTGAGCCACCACATCCAGCTCAAAATTTTTAAAAAAATATAAAAAGCCAGGCATAGTGGTGTGTACCTGAAGGCCCCACTATTCAGGAGACTGAGGTAAGAGGATTGCTTGAGCCCAGGAGCTCAAGGTTGCAGTGAGCCATGATCGCACCACTGCACTCCAGCCTGGCCAACAGAGCAAGATCCTGTCTCAAAAACAAACAAACAAAATTTACATATTGAAATAGAGGTGAAATAGAGGTGAAAGTAGCTTTATGACTCTGGGTTTGTTCTGTTTACCTCACCCCCACTTTTTCCTATTACATTATAAAAATACTTTCCACTTTCCAATTCACAACAGAAAATTTGGAGGCTCTCATAACCTAAGAGTATAATTTCTAATAATGTGCTCACTATATAAAGAATTCCATTGTAATAGAATTTAGCTAACTATCCTCATTTGGCGACAACTCTTACTTGTTTATCAAGGGCCCTTAGATTATGTGGAATAACACACCCATCATAACTCTCAGGATGAGTCAGAAGCCACTGAAATGAAGGAAACCTCAAACTCTATACTTACTTGCTCTGTTGGGAACAGGGTATTGATATACTCGACAGCATTGAAATCTGCTCGATCTAGAGGATCCTGGCTTGGAAATACCTAGATAAAAAGAGACGATTATATATCAAAACATCATATTATATACCACAAATACATATAAATTTAATTTGTCAATTTAAAAAATAAATTTTAGGCCGAGGCAAGTGGATTGCCTGAGCCCGTGGGTTCGAGACCAGCCCAGGCAACCTGTTAAAATAAGTCTTCAATTTTCAACAATATCTGCAGTTTTGACATCTTGACATAACTAATAGAATGTACAAATGTGAAAAGTTCCACAGATATCAACAAAATATCAAGGACAAGAAAAATCAGCAGGCATTGTGAACTACTAAACCAGTCAATAACATGGTTGTATTACGGAAGCCTTGATGCTCAGACTTAGGCACCATGTCTCATTGATGTCTCAGCAGTAGAATTCACTATGCACTAAAACAATTTTTTTGTTTCAGACATTGTCAAAAAATGGAGAGCTGGCATTCAGGTTTAACAGAAGAAACAAAGCCACCTCTGTTAAACACAGCAAACTCCCTTCAAAGTCACAACCTGGAGAATACGTAACAAAGTGGATTGTAAAAGCAGTCAAATGATCCCCTAGGAACTGGATTTCACCAGTTCAAGAGAGTTATAACTGTGGGAAGCAACTTCATCTCGAAGAAGCCTTCCAAAGAAATATAATGTCAAAGAATCAAAATGTCTTCTAAGACAACTGTTAGAAGAGTTTAAGGCTTCTACGAAGTCAATGGGAAATGAAGGAAAGGTAAGTGAGAAGAAAGTGAAGATATTTTCTTTTTTTAAACGCTTAGCATTTCTGTTTCCATAATATACATTTATGGAGAAAATCTGTCATATGCACATGTATATAACCTCAATTATATGCACTCACCAGGGAGTGCTGGCAACGGGGCCTGCCATGAGTGTATGCACCACCATGAGCATGATATAAAAGATGTGAACTGTCCACTTCTTCAAGATGGTCTCAGTTTCTGCATTCCTTGTACTGTTCCTGAAAGTTATCTTAGGTTTCAATATGTTTATAACAAGGCCCCTAACACAAGTCAATTACTTCATCCAGAAAAAAGAGTGATCAGCTCCAATGCTGAAGGAAAAAACCTACAGCACTAGACTTAACAAAGACATGCTCATACACTGTACTTCATGGGTAATTTAAAGAATTTCAAGGGATACACATCTAGAGATTTTTATCTTATGCAATGACTTTGGATCACTGAGTAAAATGTGATTCCATTATTACAACCCTTCCTGACTCCTCACATGTCACTCCTCTTTACTAATATGCCATTACATAATTGTCTACGGAATTTCATTCAATCTTGGACTGCTAAAGTAAGAAAAAATTCTGAATTCATCTTGACATCAAGATGTCTGCTCACTAGATAAAACCACACTAAAACGTATTCTTGGCCAGGCACGTTGGCTCACACCTATAATCCAGCACTTTGGAAAGCCGAGGCAAGAGGACTGCCTGAGCCCACAGATTCGAGACCAGCCTGGGCAACTTGGCCAGACCTCATCTCTACAACAAATCAAGAAAATTAGCCAGGTGTGGTGGCAAATGCCTGTAGTTCCAGCTACTTGGATGGTTGAGGTGGAAGAATCGTCTGAGGCCAGCAGGTTGAGGCTGTGGTGGCCGTGAGTATACCACTGCCCTCCAACTTGGGCAACAGAGTGAGACTCTGACTCAAAAAAAATAAAAATAAACTTACTCTTAAGAAATAGCAAAAATAAGTCGAGCGCAGTGGCTCATGCCTGTAATCCCAGCACTTTGGGAGACAGAGGCAAGAGGACTGCTTGAGCTCAGGGGTTCAAGACCAGCCTAGGCAACATGGCCAAACCTTATCTCTACAATAAATCAAAAATCAGCCAGGTGTGGTAGCACATGCCTGTGGTTCCAGTTGCTTGGAAGACTGAGGCGTAAGGATCACCTGAACCCAGCAGCTCAAGGTTGCAGTAACCGTGAGTATGCCGCTACACTCCAGCCTAGGTGACAGACTGAGACTCCGACTCAAAAAAACAAGAATGGTAAAAATATGATTTTCTGATATGCCCATCAGTCAAACAATAACTGACTGCATTACACATTTCTTCCATTAGAGCCTGCTAGGTCCTAAGAGCAATTGAAATGTATGTCTTTTTCTGGCAAAAGAAGGTGGATGTTGGAGCAGCAAGGCCCAAACACAAGATGCTTTGCCCAAAGGTTTGGCATCCCCAGGCAAATATGGTTCCCATACATAATCCAATCACTTCTAGAAAAACACTTCTAAAAGTCTACAAACGGGACAATATAAACATGTTACTTAATACAGTGGCAGACCCATGGAAAGACTAATGGTCAATATGTATTAACTTTTTATTTTTTTGAGTTGGAGCCTCTCTCTGTCACCCAGGCTGGAGCGCAGTGGCATGCTTATGGCCACCATAGCCTCAGTCTGCTGGGCTCAGGTGATCCTTCCACCTCAGCCTTCCAAGTAGCTGGAATCACCACCACACCCAGCTAATGTTTTGATTTATTGTAGAAACAAAGTCTCACCAGATTGCCCAGGCTGGTCTCAAACTCCTGAGATTAGGCAATCCTCTCGCCTCCGCCTCCCAAAGTGCTAGGGTTACAGGCATGAGCCATCATGCCCGGCCAGTATATATGAACTATTGGTAGTAGTAGAAGTAATGTTTTACTGGGAAAAACTTCCCAGTGGTCATAAAATGAGACATACGTGTCCTTTTCTTTTCTTTTTTTCTTTTGAGTTGGAGTCTCACTCTGTCGCCCAGACTGGAGTACAGTGGCCG
>NW_007246181.1:266606-280383 GCF_000164805.1 Carlito syrichta
GCTCAGGCAATCCACTCACCTCAGCCTCCCAAAGGTGCGGGATTACAGGCTGAGCCACCGAGCCCGGCTTCGTGTCCTTTTCTTAAATCATAACCCCACGACAATTCCTTTAAGGGAGACTTCGTCTCCCTTTATCAGGAGTAATAGCCTGCATGGGGTCTAAATCACTAATAATACCATTATCCTTAAAAATTCAATAAATTGAAGAGAGAGTTTAGTCAACTAAAGTGTTCCTAAAGAGCGATCTCCTGGGAATAGCCCAACCTAACCCAAGTTAATCGACTGCAAGAATTCCCAACCTTTTAAGTATGGTAACAGGGTCATTTTTCAACATTTTCTCTCTGCTCGGCCATCTGCTTCAGAAATTAAAGTCACAGCCCCTTCCCAATTCCGAGCCCCTCGCTAGGGGCTACCTTGAGAAACGGGAGCGGCGGCACTAGTCTGGTAAATGAATGAAGCCCCCACAACAACAAGAAACTGAGGTTGCCAGCCATGGGTCCCTTCTTCCAGGTCCATCCTCGCAGAAGGCACACATCCTTTGCCCAAACCCAGCAGGACGCCCCACTCCCCAAACACAATCAAGGCCTAGAAAGGACTCTTTCCTTCCCCTTTTTCGGAAGCCCCTTCCCACCTCTACCTCGGCTCAGGCCTTCGCTTTCCTTTCTGCACTAGCCCCCAACCCTGCGTCCACAGACCGCTTCCTCCCCAAGTCCCACCGCCGGAGCAGCCCCGTCCTCTCCCCTCTCCTGAATGGGCGGAAAGCTCACCTGCTCGATGGCCAGCTGCACCTCAGGCGTGAGCTGCAGCACGGCTTCCAGCTCCTCTACGAACTCCAGTTCCTCCTCCTCCATCATCCCAGGCCCTGCCGACCCCCTCCCCAAGCCCCACTCAGCCCTCCAGCCGCCACCCAGGCCGCAGCCCAACAACCCCGCGGTAGCAGCGATCAGGCAAGCCCCGAGTCGGTCAGCCGCCCCGGCACTTCCGGGAAGCCAGGCACTTCCGGGATCCGGAGCACTCTGGGATAGCGGAGGACTGACCTCGGCCGGCGTTCCTGTCAAGTCCCGGGAGTCTCCCGGGCAGCCCTTTATCCCGGCGACCCGGCCTGCCCTCAGGTCGTCCTTAAGATGCTGGGAGCCTTCTTGACCTCACCTAAGACGCGCCCCCCATGAGAACCCCGATTTTAGGGGAGGGCCTGGCCTCCCCGGCAGAATGCTCCAGTGAGTTGTCAGCCCCAGCAGCGTCGCGATCAACCTACCGCGACCTCCGCTGGCAGCGAAACCCGCGATTCTTCAGCTCCTGGGCCCACTGGGTCAGTGGTAGTAGGCGTCCTCCTGCCATCGGTGGTGACATGACCCCAGCTGGTAAGTGGCGTTGTTGCCAAGGACATCTGTAAAATGGAACATTGTCCATTTGATTGAAATAAATTTCTAGTGTGCCCGGCCACTAGGCAGAGTTTTCTGGGAGTAACTGCGGGTCCCTTATTGGGAGAAAATAAAAGAAAAAGCTAGATTAGGCAGTGCCCTAGTACTGGGGCAATGTTTACTTTCTGAGACCCTGAGTACCAGGGACGTAAGTCCCATTCCACCACTGATAGGCTATGTGATCTAGAACAAGTCACTCCAACTGCCCTGCTTACCCTGCATGGAGGTGGTGAGGATTAAATATTAAAAGTGCTCTGCAAATTCGGGTGAGTAGTACAGAAAATATGAGGGTGTCTAGCATACCCTATGCACTCCAAGGGAAAAAGAAGTCAGATCACCCTGTGGTACCACTTTTCCTGCAGACACTTAAAAACAATGAGGGAACTGCAGCCAAAAGAAAAGTTGCTTTACCACCTGAACTGTGAAGCTTCCTGAGGGAAGGGTCCTCGGCACCACTGAGCTTTTTTCTTGCTTTTTACTTTAATCAAAATTGCTTATAGTGAGAAAAAAATAGAAGCAATATAATTTTCTTTTTCTTTTATTTTTAATTGATGAATTAATTGTATAAACAATATAATTTCTAACAATGAGGGGACGCTTGTAAATACAGATTAGAGGCCGGACGTGGTGGCTCAAGCCTGTAATCCCAGCACTTTGGGAGGCCTAGGTGAGGAGATTGCCTGAGTCCAGGGATTTGAGACCAGCCTGGGCAACTTGGTGAGACCTCGTCACTACAATAAATAAAAAAATTTGCCAGGCATGGTGGTGCACATCTGTAGTTCCAGCTACTTGGATGCCTGGGGCGGAAGGATCACCTGAGCCCAGCAGGTCAAGGCTGTGGTGACCATGAGGGTGCCATTGCATTCCAGCCTGGGCGACTCCAACTCAAAAAAAAAAAGATGGAGAAGAAAGAACTATAGATCAGGCCTGGAGCAGTAGCATGCACCTGCAGCTCCAGCTACTAGGCAGGCTGAGACAGGAGGATCAGTTGAGTCCAGGAGTTTGAGGCTGCAGTGCGTCATGATTGGGTCACTGTGCTCCAGCCTGAGTGACAGAGTGAGACCCTGTCTCTAAAAAAAAATAAATAAAAAATATAAATCCACTGTACAATAGAATATTATTGACTCATAAGATCATGGTTTTGAAAATTAATGACAGCCAGGCTTGGTGGCTCAGCCCGTAATCCCGCACTTCGGAAGACTGAGGTGAGTGGATTGCCTGAGCCCGCGGGTTCGAGACCCACCTGGGCAACTTGGCGAAACCTCATCTCTACAATAAATCAGAAAATTAGCTGGGCGTGGTAGCGCGCGCCTGTAGTTCCAGCTACTTGGAAAGCTGAGGCGGAAGGATCGCTGGAGCCCAGCAGGTCGAGGCTGCGGTGGCCGGGGGCGGCCACGGCACTCCAGTCTGAGCGACAGAGTGAGACTCCAACTCAAAAAAAAAGGGAAAATTAATGACATGGAAAAATGTGTGCAATATATTTCAGAAAGCAAAATGTATAATACATTTCAGAAAACAAAAATGTACAGCATATAAGCTGAGCACAGTGGCTCATGACTGTAATCCTAGCACTTTGGGAAATCAAGGCAGGAGGATTTTTGAGCCCAGGAGTTCGAGAGCAGCCTGGGCAATACAGCCCTTGTCTCTACAAAAAATCAGAAAATTAAAGCCGCCAATGAATCTACTTACCTGAATGTGTTTCTGCAGAAACTCTTAAAAAGCTGGCAATAATAAAGCAATGCTAAAAGCCTTAAGGGCTTTGAAGTCGTTAAGGTCCCTGAAAATGGCTATAATAAGTTTTAACAATGAGAAGTATTTTCTTAAAGCATAGATAATTATTAAAACTTCACTATATACTAAGAACTTTGTGAAATGTCTAAGTGTTAATAAACAATTGCATGTGATTTTGTTTTAAGAAAAAAAAATAAGCCAGGTATGGTGGTACATACCTATAAGTCCCAGCTACTCAAGAGGCTGAGGTGAGAGGATTGACTGAGCCCAGGAGGTCGAGGCTGCAGAGCCATGACCATGCCACTGCACTCCAGCCTGGGTGACAGAGTGAAACCTCGACTCAAAAAAAAAAAAATGTACAGCATGGTCCCAGTTTGTGTGTATGTGTATTTTGTGCCAATAAAACTAATAACAAGGAAATATTACTTTTCTGCAGGTGATGGAATATACATTCTTATACATTTTACCAAGTGTCTACAATGAGCCTATAGTACTTTTATAATCAGAAAATATAAATGCCCTTTTTAAAAAGGAAAAGGTAATCATATCTACCTGTCTTGGACATTTTTTGCATTTTAAAAATTAAGATAGGCTGGGCGCAGTAGCTCAAGCCTGTAATCCCAGCACTTTGGGAGGCCGAGGTGAGGGAATTGCCTGAGCCCACGGGTTTGAGAACAGCCTGGGCAACTTGGCAAGACCTTATCTCTACAATAAATCAAAAAATTAGCATGGTAGCATGCACCTATAGTTCCAGCTACTTGAATGGCTGAGGCAAAAGGATCGCCTGAAGCCCAGCAGTCGGCACTGGGGTGACCGTGACTGCACTCCAACCTAAGCGATGGAGTGAGACTCCAACTCAAAAAAAAAAAAATTAAGATATAATTTAAACACAGTAAAATTTACAATGTGTGTTTTGACACATGCATATATAAGGAGGGACCCCAAAAAACAGAATTTTTAAAATAAAAAATTGTGTATTTATTCTTAATGTTTAAATTTCAGTTACCTTCAAAGCACTCTTTGTTTGATACAATACACCCATCGAGATGCTTTTTCCACTGCTCAAAACAGTTTTTGAACTTAACAATTTTGACACCTTTTAGTATTCTGCCATTTTTTGTTTCACCTCTTCCACATCCACAAAACATTTCACTTTGAGGATTTTTTTTCATCAGGGAAACAAACAAAAAAAGTTGCTGGAACAAGATTAGATGAATAGGGAGGGTGGGACACAGGGGTCATATCATTTTTGATCAAAAACTGCTAAACACTCAGTGTAATGTGGGCAGGTATGCTTGTATAAGACCTGATAATTAGTTCGCAAACTTGCCACTGTGCACTTACATTGGCCACACTGTACAAACAACTCAGTAAGGTTTCATAACCGTGGTATGTTAGTGTCTCACAACTGTTTTGTGTCGTTTAAGTGACCGTGTCTTGCTAAATGGCATTCATTATTGTTGTTGCATGCTTTTGTGAACTATTGCAAGAAAACCAGAGCTGGAACTAGAGCAACGAACAAACATTAAATTTCTTGTTAAACTTGATAAGAGTGGAAGTGAAATCAGGGACATATGAGTTCAAGTTTATGGAGATAATGCCATGAAGAAAATGGCAGTGTACAAATGGATTAAATGTTTTTCTAAAAGGAGAGAAAGCATCACTGATGAAGAGAGGTCAGGACAGCTAGTAACGAGCAGAACTGACAAAAAAGTTGCAAAAATTTGTTGAATTTTGCGTCAAAATCATCAGCTGACTGTGAGAAGCATAGCAGACCAAATCAACATTGACAGAGAAACAGGAAAATCTTAACTGAAAATCTTGGCATGAGAAAGGTGTGTGCAAAAAATTAGCCAGGTGTGGTGGCACACACCTATAGTCCCAGCTACTTGGGGGGCTGAAGTGAAAGTATCACCTGAACCCAGCAGGTTGAGGCTGCGGTGGCCATGAGCATGCCACTGCTCTTCAGCCTGGGTGACAGAGCGAGACTCTGACTCAAAAAAAAAAAGAAAGAGGCCAGGCTCAGCGGCTCAGCCTGTAATCCCAGCACTTTGGGAGGCAGAGGTGAGTGGATTGCCTGAGGCTACAGGCTTGAGACCTGCCCGGACAACCTGGTGAAACCTCATCTCTACAATAAGTCAAAAATTAGCTGGGCATGGTAGCACATACCTGTAGTTCTGACTACTTGGAAGGCTGAGGCAGGAGGATCGCCTGAGCCCAGCAGGTCAATGCTGGATTGGTCATGAGCCTGCCTCTGCACTCTGGCCTGGGTGACAGAGTGAGACTTCAACTCCAAAAAAAAAGAAAGGTGTGTGCAAAAATGGACCTGAAGGAGCTCTTGCATTTTGACAATGCACCATCTCAAAAAGCACTATCTGTGAGGAAGATTTTAGCCAGCAAATAACTATTGCAACACCACCCTCCCTACTCTCCTGATCTGCCCCCCACTGACTTTTTTCTTTACCCAAAGTTAAAGGAAATATCAAAAGAAAGACATTTTGGTGGCATTCAGGACATCAAGGGTAATATGACAACAGCTTTGATGGCCATTCCAGAAGAATTCAAAAACTGCTTTGACGGGTAAACTAGGCACTGGCATCAGTGCATAGCTTCCCAAGGGGAGTACTTCGAAGGTGACTGCAGTGAGATTCAGCAATGAGGTATGTAGCACTTTTTCTAGAACAAGTTTGCGAACTTAATTGTCAGACCTCATAAATCACCCATCATGAAATGGGCAAATGTATTGAAAGGATGTCCAAAAAAATATTCACTGAAGCTGAAAGCAGCCTCTCACAACAATGCTAGCTGGTATACTGATACTGATGGGCTCCTAGAATACTTACCTAGCGGGGAAGCTTCTACTACAGGGGGCCCACCCTCCAAAAAATAATTTTTTTTTTTTTGAGGTTCCCCCTTGTAATCATGTAACCATCACCACAACCTAGTTCTAGCACAGTTCCATTATTCTCCCAAATCCCTTCATCCCCCACCCCATCCACTGGCAATCACTAACCTGATTTCTGTCCCTATAGTTTTGATGTTTCTAGAATGTCATATAAATGGAATCACACAGCATGTCACCTTTTGAGTTAGCTTCTCTCACCTATCATAATGCATCTGAGATTCATCCATGTCGTTGTATGTATCAGTAGTTCTTTCCTTCTTCTTGCTGAGTGGTATTCCACTGTATGGATATACCACAATTTGTTTGTCCATTCCCTGGTTGAAGGACATATGGGTTGTTTCCCGTTTGGGACAATTATGAATAAAGCTGTTATAAATATTCATGTGCAGATTTTTGTGTGAATGTAAGTTTTTGTATCACTTGGGTAAATACCTAGAAGTGGGATTGCTGGGTTATATGGTAGCACATACCTTTATAAGAAACTGTTTTCCGCCAGGCTCAGTGGCTCAGCCTTTAATCCCGCGCCTTTGGGAGGCTGAGGTGAGTGGATTGCCTGAGCCCGCGTGTTCGAGACCCGCCTGGGCAACTTGGCGAGACCTCATCTCTAGAATAAATAAAAAAATCAGCGGGGCATAGTAGCGCGTGCCTGTAATTCCGGCTACTCGGAAGGCTGAGGCGGAAGGATCGCTGGAGCCCATCGGGCCGAGGCTGCGGTGGCCGGGAGCGGCCACTGTACTCAAGTCTGGGTGACAGAGTGAGACTCCAACTCAAAAAAAAAAAAAAGAAAGAAACTGTTTTCCAAAGTGAGTGTATCATTTTCACATTCTTCCAACAATGTATGAGAGTTCTGGCTGCTCATAGAACTTATTTTATTTTTTTAGATTAGAAAACATAGTTGATTTAAAAAGTAAGCCGGGCTCGGTGGCTCAGCCTGTAATCCCGTGCCTTTGGGAGGCTGAGGTGAGTGGATTGTCTGAGCCCGCGGGTTCGAGACCTGCCTGAGCAGCAAGACCTCATCTCTACAATAAATCAAAAAATCAGCTGGGCATGGTAGCGTATGCCTGTAATTCCGGCTACTTGGAAGGCTGAGGCAGAAGGATCGCCGGAGCCCAGCAGGTCAAGGCTGCGGTGGCCAGAAGCGGCCACTGCACTCCAGTCTGGGCGACAGAGTGAGACTCCAACTCAAAAAAAAAAAAAAAAAAAGTTAGAGAGAGAAAGAAATAGAAGATTCGCCTCCCCAAGGTAGGGAAAGGGGGCAAAGCCAGGAAACATGGTGACAGCCATAGCTCAAACAGCACATGGCCACACCAGAATCTAGAATTTTTAATGATGATAATAATAATATTTCATAGCTCTTACCATATGCTAGGCATCATGCTAAGCATATTACCCATTGCCTCTTTAAATTCACATAGCAATTCAGAGGTTGGTCGTTATGATCATTATCCCCATTTAACAGATGAAATGGAGATCTAGTTAAAACAACAACGATGAGAGATTTGCCCAAGTTCCTGTAGTTAAAGCTTCCTGCCGTTCATTTGCTTATTTAGTAAATGTATTGAACACTTGTTCTGTGGCTGGGTGTGGTGATTCACACCTGTAATGCCAACACTTTGGAAGGGTGAGGCAGGAGGACCAGGAGGTTTGAGACCAGCCCAGGCAACAAAGAGAGACCTCTTTTCTACAAAATGTCAAAAAATTACCCAATCATAGTAGTACATACCTATAGTTCCAACTACTCGGGAGGCTGAGGCATGAGGTTCTTTGAGCCCAGGAGATTGAGGCTGCAGTGAGCTGTGATTGTGCCACTGCACTGCAGCCTAGGCAATGGAGTGAGACCCTGACTCAAAACAAACAAAAACACTTGTTCCTGTTGGTAACCAGTACTCAGCTAGGTGCCAGGAATTCAGCGATGAACACAACAGACCACATGCCTTCCTCCGTGGTGCTATTTCCATGTATGAAAAGGGTATTCATACACATAAACATATAATTGTGATAGGTCCAATAAAAAGACAAGTAAAGCATATGTTGAGAGTCTATACTGAAAGAGTATTCAAGACCCAGCACAGTGGATCACGCCTATAATCTCAGCACTTTGGGAGGCCCAGGCGAAAGGATTGCCTGAGCCCATGGATTCGAGACCAGCCTGGGCAACTTGGCAAGACCTCTATGATAAATCAAAAAATTAGCTGGGCATGGTGGCACGTGCCTGTAGTTCCAGCTACTTGAAAGGCTGGAAAGGAAGGATTACTTGAGCCCAGCAAGTTGAGGCTGCAGTGGCCAGGAGTGTGCCTCTGCGCTCCAGCCTGGACAACAAAGTGAGACTCCAACTAAAACAAAAAATGAGAAAAACACAAAGAAAGAGTATTTGGATTGGATTTGGGTGTCAGGAAGGGCTTTTCTGAAGAAGTATTTTTTTTCTTTTTTGTCAGGGTCTTACTCTGTCACCTAGGCTATAGTTCAGTGGCATAATCACAGCCCAGGTGATCTCGGAGGAAGTGATTTTTTTTTTTGAGTTGGAGTCTCATTCTGTTGCCCAGACTGGAGTGCAGTGGCCGCTCCTGGCCACCGCAGCCTCGACCTGCCGGGCTCCCGGGATCCTTCCGCCTCAGCCTTCCAAGTTGCTGGAACTACAGGCACGCGCTACCACGCCCGGCTAATTTTTTTTTTATTTATTGTAGAGATGAGGGCTCACCAAGTTGTCCGGGCAGGTCTCGAACCCACGGGCTCAGGCAATCCACTCATCTCAGCTTCCCAAAGGCGCGGGATTACAGGCTGAGCCACTGAGCCTGGCTGGAAGTGATTTTTAAGTTGAAGCAAAGGGTGGGAAATGATGATAAGGGATGGCAGACAAAAGGAACAGTACATGCAAAAACCAAGAGGAGGAAAGTAATTGGCCAAGGTGATGGAACTTTGAAAGCCAAGGGAAGAGTGAGACACAAGGAGGTTGGAGAAATAAGCAGTGCTGGATGGCAAAGGATCTCGAAGGCTGTGGCAAGGAATAGAAAGCCTTGACAGTTTATAAGCAGAGGAGAGACATAACCAGGTTCTCTGTTCCTGTCTCAGCCCTTGTCGCTTTATTTTTTTTCCTCTTCTTCCTGAGCTTTCAGCATTGTTGAGGAGAGTCAGGAAACCAGGGTGACCATGTCCAGTACAAATGCATGCCATCTGACCTCCACTGATCGTCTTTTTCTGCCTCCGTTGTCAACTCTCAACTGCATTCCCCCATGACCCAAAGCCTTTCCCTCCTCTGAAGCTTCGAACTCCGTGATAGCCCTTAGTTGATAGTTCCAAGGGGCTCATTTGACTGCTTTTACAATCCACTAATAATGAATTTAAGTTTGAGTTTAAGAGAGCTATACAGTACAAAAAGTATAGGAAGTTAAAAAGCAGTGATACAGGTAGACTAGGTTTTAAAACACTGTGTTTGCCATTGCTTTACTAGATTCTGGTGTGGCCATGTGCTCTTTGAGCTGCGGCCACCGTCATGTTTCCTAAGCACTGGACTCTCTCCTGCCTTGGAGAGGTGAATCTCCTCTCTCTCTAGTTTACTTTCTAGCCATTTCTTTGCTAGACCATGTGGTTTCTTGAGCCATAGTCGCTATGTTTCCTAGCCTTTGCCCCCTCCTTAGGGAGGTGAATCTCCTCCCTCTCTCTTTCTCTAACTTTTTTTTTCTCTCTAACTTTTTAATAAACTATATTTTTCAATCTAATTTCTGTGCAATTCTTTGCATCTTTCACGTTGCACCAGACTGTACACAACCCCAGGGTCTGACCTAACATTTTGGAGGGCTGCTGGGATATATTTAAAAAAGGAAAAAAAAAAAAAACTGTGTTAGGATAAGCAGTAACAGACTAGACTGATTTCTTTATGATAAGCAAAAGAGGAAATACCCTGAACAGAAGGAGGAAGCCTGGAAGGACAGATTATATACTTTTAAGATAAATAAAATGTGAGAGCTGGGCATGGTAGCTCAAGCCTCTAATCCAAGCACTTTAAGAGGCCAAGGCGAGAGGATTGCCCGAGCCCAGGGGTTTGAGACCAGCCTGGGCAGCTTGGCGAGACCTTGTCTTTACAATAAATCAAAAGATTAGCCGGACGTGGTAGGGCACACATGTAGTTCTGGCTACTTGGAAGGTTGAGGCAGCAGAATCGCCTAAGCCCAGAAGATCCAGGCTGCGGTGGTTGTCAGCATGCCGCTGCATTCCAGTCTGGGCAACAGCGTAAGACTCCAACTCAAAAAAAAAAGAAGTTTGAGGCTGGGTGTGGTGGCTCATGCCTGTAATCCCAGCACTTTGGGAGGCCAAGGTGAGAGTACCTCTTGAGTCTAGGAATTCGAGATCAGCATGGGCAATGTGGCAAGACCTTGTCTCTACAAAAAATTTAAATATTAGCTGGGCGTGGTGGGCACCTATAGTCCCAGCTACTCAGAAGGATCATTTGGGCCTAGGAGGCTGAGACTATGATGAGCTGTGGTCATGCCAATTCATTCCACCCTGGGCAACAAAATGAGCCCTTGACACACACACACGATAAACAAAATGTGGAAGTTTACAGATATGAGAAATTTGGGTATGAAAATAAGGAGCATGTAATATGACCACAAATGAGCTGGGCTTTTAAAAAAGCAATCCCTTGCTATGCTGTGGGATGGGGTACAATAGATGACAAGGTATCACAGAAAACATTTCCTACCTTGACATTTCACCGTGTAAAAGCATAAATACTAATGCTAATACTTTAAAAGCAAAACCAAACCAAACCCTAGAGACCATATCCCTTAGTAGGCGATGGGAGAAGGATGGATTGAAAATGGAGAAGTACACAGGCACTAAGGGAGTTGTATTCTGCATCTTGGAGGAAACATCGAAGTGAAATGGAAAGGTAGCAGTAACCTTCACATCAGGGATTTTCATGACGCATCTCAGTATGCCAAAAAAACAAACAAACAAAACGGCTTTAAGTATATAGGATACAAATAACATCTTACTTATTTTAGAGACTGGATCTCACTCTGTCATACAAACTGGAATGCAGTGGTGCAATTATAGCTCACTGTAAACTTGAACTTGTAGGTTCAGGTAGTCCTCCCACTTTAGCTTCCTGAGTAGCTGGGACCACAGGCACGAACCAAGACACCAGGCTAATTTAATTTTGGAGGTGGATGGGGGAGGAGTAGAGATAAGATCTTGCTATGTTGCCCAGTTTGATCTTGAACTCCAGGCCTAAAGTGATCCTCCCACCTCAACCTCCCAAAGTGTTTGGATTACAGGCGTGCAGCCACAGATATATTAAGTAACTTTAAGACAGCCTTTATTAATGAAATCTCTAAATTTCATGTGCCTCTGTCACTGTGGTGTTAATAAAAGGAGTCTCAATATTCTGTTGTATTTGCAACCAGTTTCATTGTTAGAGTATAGAGGTAGTGTCATAAATTGCATAGACACTGCGCAGGGTATGTTCTCTTACAAAATCAAGATGGTGTCCTTCTTTCACTTAAGCTTCCCTTTCTGTAAGGGCCTTCTCCTAAGTAGCTGGGCTTTTTGTGAAATTTCTTGTAAAACCAAATTGTAGAGCCGGGCTCGGTGGTTCAGCCTGTAATCTTGCACCTTTGGGAGGCTGAGGTGAGTGGATTGTCTGAGCTGGCGGGTTCGTGACCCGCCTGGGCAACTTGGCGAGACCCCATCTCTACAATAAATCAAAAATCAGCCGGGCGTGGTAGCGCGCGCCTGTAGTTCCGGCTACTTGGAAGGCTGAGGCGGGAGGATCGCCGGAGCCCAGCAGGTCGAGGCTGCGGTGGCCGGGAGCAGTCACTGCACTCCAGTCTGGGCAACAGAGTGAGACTCCAACTCAAAAAAAAAAAAAAAAATTGTAGGATATCTGAATCACCTCGTCTGCACCCACTAAATGTCAGTAGCACAGCACCTTTCCCCAACATTGGTAGAACCAAAAATATCCCCCAACACACATATTTCCAAAATGGCCCTTAGGGTTCACAATCACAATCACATTCAAATCCTGTTGTCACTGTGGGTGACAGAAGCTCCTAGGCCAACTTGTAGTGGAAGAGTATAGTTTAATTTCCCTGTGAAATCTTGTTCAAAATGTTCTCTTGGTGCTTCTTTATGGACTGTTTCTAGTACATGACTTTTCATGATGACTGGTTCTTTTGCTGTCCTTTAGTTCTGAATTTTCTGAATATCCTGGACAATGGCATTTGTTCTTTTTTTTTTTGAGTCAGAGTCTCACTCTATTGCCCAGGCTGGCGTGCAGCGGCATGATCACCACTACCACAGTCTCAACCTGCTGGGCTCAGGTGATCTTTTCATCTCAGTCTCCCAAGTAGCTGGGACTACAGGTATGCGCCCCACCCCCGGCTAATTTTTTTTTTTTTTGAGTTGGAGTCTCACTCCATTGCCCAGGCTGGCGTGCAGTGGCACACTCACGGCCACCCCAGCATCGACCTGCTGGGCTCCGGCGATCCTTCCGCCTCAGCCTTCCAAGGAGCCGGAACTACCACGCCCGGCTAATTTTCGATTTATTGTGGAGGTCTCGCCAAGTTGCCCGGGCGGGTCTCAAACCCACAGCCTCAGGCAATCCACTCACCTCAGCCTCCCAAAGGCACGGGATTACAGGCTGAGCCACCGAGCCCGGCTTAATTTTTTAAATGTTTTGTAGAGACGAGGTCTCACTATGTTGCCCGAGCTGGTCTTGAACTCCTGGGCTCAAGCAGTCCTCCCACCTCAGCCTCTCAAAGTGCTGTGATGACAGGTATGAGCCACCACGTCCAACCAGTTTGTTCTTGATTGACATTTGATGATTCTGATGTTCCCTGTATCCTGGACACCAGTTTTGTTTTGATTGGTACTCTGGTTCTCTGTGCATGCCCATTCTTGCTCAGCAGATCATGATTTGCAGCTGGCTCCGGCAGCTCCCCTGTTCCCACGGTCATAGCTGAGCATGAAGTCATGCATACAAGCTAGCTCCCAAATACCTTTAAAATTAAAGTCCTGCCGGGCTTGGTGGCTCAGCCTGTAATCCCGCGTCTTTGGGAGGCTGAGGTGAGTGGATTGCCTGAGCCCGCGGGTGCCTGGGCAGCGAGACCTCATCTCTACAATAAATCAAAAAATCAGCTGGGTGTGGTAGCGCATACCTGTAATTCTGGCTACTCAGAAGGCTGAGGCGGATGGATCACCAGAGCCCAGCAGGTGAGGCTTTGGTGGCTGGGAGTGTCCACTGCACTCCAGTCTGGGCAACTGAATAAGACTCCAACTCAAAAAAAATAAAAATAAAAATAAATTAAATTAAAGTCCTTTCTATTGGCCTCATTGGGTTCATATTCCGCAATCTGGTCATTTACTCAACAGGGTAATAATTACATAGTCTAAAATGACAAACTCTTTTGTACAAGTCTTACACCTGGCAACAAACTGACATTAAGTAGTACAATCATGATAATGTAGTTACCATTAATTCATTGGGTCTAAAACCCTTATGTATTTTACAATACTACTGCTACCTCAGACCTGTTTCCCTGTTTCTCTGACTTCACTTCTTCCTGCTGAGTTCTGTTGCATTCATTGAGCTGCATCTTTGGCTGCCATGCTTTTCCTAGTCTACACCAGTTGTTTTTTTTTTTTTTTTGAGTTGGAGTCTCACTCCATCGCCCCGGGGGGAGTGCAGTGGTACACTCATGGCCACCCCAGCATCAACCTG
>NW_007246181.1:280739-300416 GCF_000164805.1 Carlito syrichta
CCATGCCCGGCTAATTTTTGATTTTATTGTAGAGATGAGGTCTTGTCAAGTTGCCCAGGAGGGTCTCAAACCCGCGGGCTCAGGCAATCCACTCACCTCGGCCTCCCAAAGTGCTGGTATTACAGGCTGAGCCACCGAGCCCAACCACCAGTAGTTCTTAATCGTTTTTAGTCTGGACCCCTTGGAGGAACTGAAGAACTCTATATGGATCGTTTTTCTGGAAAAACACATTATTGCATAGCATTTTGCACCTGGGGAATATTTCGTTGACTATTTTTCTTTTTTTGAGTTGGAGTCTCACTCTGTCGTCCAGGCTGGAGTGCCATGGGACACTCACAGCCACTCCAGCGCAACCTGCTGGACTTGGCAATCCTTCTGTCTCAGCCTTCCAGGTAGCCAGAACTACAGGTGCATGCTACCACACCTGGCTAATTTTTGATTTATTGTAGCGACGAGGTCTCACCAAGTTGCCTGGGCTGGTCTCAAACCCACAGGCTCAGGCCATCCACTCACCTCGGTTTCCCAAAGTGCTGGGATTACAGGCTGAGCCACCAAGCCCGGTTCTTTTTTTTGTAGACAGGATTTTGCTCCGTGGAACAGGCTGGAGTGCAGTGGTACAGTGGTATAATTTGCCCCCTCAAACTCCTGGGTTCAAGCCATCCTCTCGCTACAGATGTGCGTCACCACACCTAGCTAATCACTGAATATTTCCTAAGCTCTTTTTTTTGTTGTTGGCTATGCCTCTTTCTGCTAGACCTAAAAATCTTGTGAGCAATGCTTCCACACACAGTATTTTCATGAGAGGTGGGATTATCCCTATAATTTTATAATCACTGATGTGCAAATAATAATCTCCACCAGTTTAGAATATCTTCCCCAGCTAACATTTGTTAGCTCTATTTCAGAAAATCAGTAAAATGTTTTTATTTCCTAAACATAACATTGTCCAAAATTCTGATAGCTTCCTCCACACCAATCCATTCCCCCATTGAGGTTCATTGCTTCAAGAGACCACTCTCACAGTCATCATTAGTTTCCAAATCTTTTTTTTTTTTTTTGAGTTGGAGTCTCACTATCACCCAGACTGGAGTGCAGTGGCCGCTTCTGGCCACCGCAGCCCCGACCTGCTGGGCTCTGGTGATCCTTCCACCTCAGCCTTCCAAGTAGCTGGAACTACAGGCACACGCTACCACGCCTGGCTAAATTTTTTGATTTATTGTAGAGATGAGGTCTCGCCTGCCCAGGCAGGTCTCGAACCCGTGGGCTCAGGCAATCCACTCACCTCAGCCTCCCAAAGGTGCGGGATTTCAGGCTGAGCCACTGAGCCCGGCTAGTTTCCAAATCTTTTATATCTGAATTTGGACTTCTCACCTTAGGGCTAGTCATACTTTTTCAACTGTGTATGCAAATCTTCACTTTGCTTATTCTCAGTTTCTCTTTTTCTTTGTCCTCACTGTCTTTACCTAAGCATATTTATTTGTTACCTTTAGAGTTTATCATTTGCAGGATGGATGTGGTGGCTCACACGTATAACTCCAGCACTTTGGGAGGCCAAGATGGGAGGACTGATTGAGCCCAGGAGTTTGAGATCAGCCTTGGCAACATAGAGAGACCTTGTCTCTACAAAAAAATTAAAAAATAAAAATTAGCCAAGTGTGGTGGTGCACACCTATAGTCCCAGCTACTCAGGAGGCTGAGGCAAAAGGATCACCTGAGCCCAGGAAGTCAAGGCTGCAGTGAGCCATGATAGTGTCACTACACTCCAGCCAGAGTGAGACCCCAACTCAAAAACAGAAAAAAGCTTAGCATTTTATGGGCAGATGTATGTTACATGATAGTGAATGGTTTTAGGGAATCACACAATATTATACACAGGACTTTATGCATGGATAAATGTTTCCACATACGAGGTCTGACAAGTATGCAAACTCATCCTAGGAAAAGTGCTACATACCGCATTACTGAATATCACTACAGTCACCTTGGAAGTATTTCCTTTGGGAAGCTATGCACTGATGCCAGCACCTAGTCTACCCATCAAAGCAATTTTGGCACTCTTTTTCCAGAATGGCCCTCAGAGCTGTGTCTTATTACCACATATTACCCTTGATGTACTGCATGTCACCAAAATGTCTTCCTTTCAATATTTCTTTTAACTTCAGGTAAAGAACAAGTCAGTGGGAGCCAGATCAGGCGAGTAGGGAGGGTGTTCCAATACAGTTATTTGCTTGCTGGCTAAAATCTCCCTCACAGACAGTGCTGCATGAGCTAGTGCATTTGTCGTGATGCAAGAGCTCCTTTGGGACCATTTTTGCACACACATTTTTCATGCCAAGATTTTCAGTTAAGACCTTCATTTCTCTATCAATGTTTATTTATTCTGTTATGCTTCTCACGGTCAGTCAACAATTTTGACACACAATTTGATGAATTTTTGCAAAGTTTTTATCACTTCTGCTCATACTGTCCGTCCTGACCTCTCTTCATCAGTGATGCTCTCTCCCTCCTCAGAAAAACATTTAATCCATTTGTACACTGCTGTCTTCTTCATAGCATTATCCTCATAAACTTGGACTAACAGGTTCCTGATTTCACTTCTACTCTCTCTCTCTCTCCCTTTTTTTTTTTTTTTTTTTTTGGTGCATCTCACAGACACATTTATTCATGACACAAGGTTAACAGTACTTAGACAAGTATATAGTGATGTTCCACATCCCCATCTAACACAGCTTGCTCAGATTTACAGGCAGACTGGTGTTTCATCTCATGTGTACTTCAAGGAAATCTGGTTTCACTTCCAGTCTTGCCAAGTTTAACAAGAAATTTAATGTTTGTTTGTTGCTCTAATTCAAGCTCTGACATTCTCATGACAGCACACAAAAACATGCAACAACAATAATGAATGCCACTCAGCAAGACACTGCCACCTAGCAACATGAATACAGATGTGAGACACTGATATACCAAGGTTGTATATCTTGAAACTTTACTGAGTTGTTTGTACAGTGCTGCCAGCATAAGTGCATGGTGGCAAGTTCGCAAACTTAATTGTCATACCTCATATGTTATTTATTAGTCTTTGAGGTAGGCAGGACAGTAGAGCGATAAGCCAAGGTCTCATAGCTAAGTATTGGTCTGCTAGACTGACACCAAGGTCTGTAATGTTCCAGAACAGGGCTTCTGCTCTTAAGATTCTCTAACTTCCCAAGCTGGGTGTTGTAACAGTACTACTTGGATCCTAGGGCAGTACTACTTGGAAAATTCAAAGCCATTGCTACCTAAGAGCTTATGTGATGCTTTGACACTTTAAAAAATTATGACATCTACATCTTTAAAATAAAAATAATAATTGAAAAAAACTATAGACTGGGCGTGGTGACCCATGCCTGTAATCCCAGCACTTTGGGAGGCAGAGGCCAGAAGACTGCCTGAACCCAGGGGTTTGAGAACAGCCTGGGCAACTTGGCCAGACCTCATCTCTACAATAAATCAAAAAAGTCAACAAGGCATGGTGGTGCAGGCCCATAGTTCCAGCTGCTTGGAAGGCTGAGGCAAAAGGATCACCTGAGCCCAGCAGGTCGAGGCTGCAGTGGCCCTGAGCATGCCACTACACTCCAGCCTGGGCAACAGAGTGAGACTCTAACTCAAAAAAACAAAACAAAAACAAAAATAAATAAATAAAAATTAAGGCACCCAAAACATATTATATGCAATTTTGGGGGCTTGTTTTTCGCTTTTTGGTTTGATTTGTTTTTGGAGTTGAGGACTCACTCTTTTGCCCAGGCTGGAGTACAGTGGCATACTCATGACCACCATAGCCTTGACCTGTTGGGCTCAGACGATCCTCCTGCCTTACCCTTCCGAGTAGCTAGAACCCACCACCATGCCCATCTAATTTTTTTTCCCTTCTTTTTCTTGTAGAGACAGAGTCTCACCAAGTTGCCCAGGCTGAACCCCTGAGCTCAGGCAATCCTCTGGCCTCTGCCTCCCAAAGTGCTGGGATTATAGGTGTGAGCCACCATGACTGGCCATAGGCATGTTTTTTGAAATATTCTTTCTCACGTATTTTTCTAGGCTTTTTTTTCCTTCACCAAATGTCTAACTATATTAAATACTCACATACACGTAGTACTGAACAATGTTCCACAGTGTTCTGCAGGATTAATAATTAATGCCATTACTTTCTAGGTGCTTATTATAGTTTTGTCTTCCGAATAAATGATGAATAATTCTTATTAGAAAAATTCATACAACATAAAAATATATAGAGGAAAATGTAAAAGTCACTCTTCTTTCCCCTCACTTCATAAACACACTCTTTTTTTTTGTAGGGGGAGGGGTATCTCACTATGTTGCCCGGGCTGGTCTGGAATGCTGGGCCTCAAGCAGTCCTCCTGCTTCATCCTCCCAAAGTGCTGGGGTTACAGGAGTGAACCACTGAACCTATCCATATACACACACTTAAAAACAACACACGGACATGCATATTTTCTGGAAAGTGTGTATATACATGTGTTGGTTTTAAGTATGTGTATTAGCAGTTTGGTGTTTTTCCTTCTTTTTTTTTTGAGTGGGAGTCTCACTCTGTCACCCAGACTGGAGTGCAGTGGCCGCTCCCGGCCACCGCAGCCTCGACCTGCTGGGCTCCGGCAATCCTTCCGCCTCAGCCTTCCAAGTAGCTGGAACGACAGGCACGCACTACCACACCCGGCTAATTTTTGATTTATTGTAGAGATGAGGTCTCGCCAAGTTGCCCAGGCGGGTCTCGAACCCGCGGGCTCAGGCAATCTACTCACCTCAGCCTCCCAAAGGTGCGGGATTACAGGCTGAGTCACCAAGCCTGGCTGGTGTTTTTCCTTCTAAGCCTTTCTTTGGGTGATTGTATAACAGTATATGTACCAATCACTTTTATAGTTTTTTAAAATCATAAATTATATTTCACTGTATATATTGTTCCAAGATTTGTTCTTTTCCCTTAATATATTCTGGAGATCCTTCTCTGAATGTTGGTCTGTTTTTCCTTTTAAAAGTATTCCATAGTTTGAATATACTGTTTAATAGCTCATTGTTCTATTACTAGATATTTGGATTGTTTCTATTTTTTTGCCTTTTTTTTTTTTTTTTTGAGTCAGAGTCTCACTCTGTTGCCCAGATTGGAGTGCAGTGGCATGCTCACAGCCATCAGAGTCTCGACCTCCAGGGCTCAGGCAATCCTTTCTCCTCAGCCTCCCAAGTAGCTGGAATCATAGGTGTGTTCCATAACACCCAGTTAATTTTTTGTGTTGTAGAGTCAGGTTCTTGCCAAATTGCCCAGGCTGGTCTCAAACCCCTGGGTTGAGGCAATCCTCTCGCCTTCACTTTCCAAAGTGCTGGGATTATAGGCTCATGCCTGGCTAATTTTTTGATATTATAGATAATATTATATCATATTAATGCATATTTTTCTTCTACCAGCACTGTAGAAAATACCTATATCTCAGTATCCTTAGGTATACTAGATATTATCAGTTTTTTTTTTTTTTTTAACTGGAATCTCAATCCATTGCCCAGGCTGGAGTACAGTGGCATGCTCATGGCCACCCCAGCATTGACCTGCTGGACTCAGGTGATCCTTCCGCCTCAGCCTTCTAAGTAGCTGGAACTGCAGGTATGCACTACCATGTCCAGATAATTTTGTTGTTTATTGTAGAGACGAGGTCTCACCAAGTGGCCCAGGCTGGTCTCGAACCCTGGATTCAGGCAATCCTCTCCCCTCGGCCTCCCAAAGTGCCAGGATTATAGACTTGAGCCACCGTGCCTGGCTGATTTATCGGTTTTAAAAATATTTACTTATAAAGTTTGTTTGGCCTTTTTGTGTTTCTTCTGTGTATTTCTAGTTTATGTCATTTAAATAATTATTTTGGATTATTTGTGTTTCCCAGTAATTTATTCTAGATATTAAACTATTCTAGATATTAAACCTTACTCTTCTATATACTACAAATATTTTCTCCTGTTGCTTGTTTTTTAACTTAATAATGACTTTTGATGTACGGTTTTTAAAATTATTTTTAAAAATTGTATGCATTTGGAAACATTCTGTAAAGGAATTAATGGTACACAAAAGGCCAAGGACCTTGCTCTGGAAGCCCAGAGAAGGAACAGCAACCATAGGTTGGACTCAGAAAGGGCTTCCCAGAGAAGGAAAGAAAGAGGTCTTCACACTTTATTTAAAGGGGCCCCCTGACTGGGCACAGTGGTGCAGTCTTGTAATTCCAGCACTTTGGGAGGCCAAGGTGGGAGGATTGCTTGAGCCCTGGAGTTCAAAAACATCCTGGGCAACATTGCAAGACCTCTTTGCTACCAAAAATTTAAAAATTAGCCAGGCGTGGTGGTGCATTGCCTGTGGTCCCAGCTACTTGGGATGCTGATGCAGAAAGATCACCTGAGCCTAGCAGGTCGAGGCTGTGGTGAGCTGTGATCGTGCCACTGTACTCCAGTCTGGGAAACAGAGACAGACACTGCCTCAAAAAATAAAAAATAAATAAAAGGGGCCCCTAGAGCAATTTCAACAGAGGTCTTATCTGGGGAAGCAGGGCTAGGCCTTTACCAATGTGTAAAAATAGAAAGGTTTATATGACTTCTATGTCCAACTCAATAAGGGGTGTTTTTGGAAAGAATCTGAGAAGACACTTTATACTGAAAGATAAGGACTGGAAACAATGTCATTTCAGGAAGATTTTCTTTTCTTTTGAAAGCAGAATTTTACTGAGAGGACAGAAAATCTCCCATAATAGGAGGGGACCCAAGGGGGTTGTCCTTCGGAAGATTTTCATGCAACAAGACAATGCATTTATGACCACAAAGAATGGGCCCTCTGTGGGTGGAATTCAGTTGGTGTGGCAAGCTGGCTGATGTTTGGAGCAAGGTCAGCCTGGTCTTGAATAGTATGGTTCCCACCCCCCCCTTCCCCACCATATGCACTAAAGATGGTCTCTTGATTATAAACAGTCTAGAAACCAGACTGACTGGAGTTAGAAAAAGGTGATCCAAGGCAGGCCACTGGAAGACTGAGGCAGAAGGAACCCACTTCTTAGAGCAGCAGGAACTGGGCAGTTCAGGCCTCTTGGCAATAGCTGAGGACCTCTGGGGAGCACAGCTTCTCAACTTTAAATGAGTAACAAGTCTCTGGGGATCTGCTAAAAAGTAGATTCTTCAGTCCTATGGGATTTGGAGAAAGAAAAAGTAGCTTCTAATTACCAGAGTGTGGTGGTGTGTTCTTGTAGTCTCAGCTACTCAGGAGGCTGAGGCAGGAGGATTGCTTGTGCCCAGGAGTGTGAGGCTGCAGTGAATTATCTATATACGGTTTTTTTTAAAACATGTACACAAATCTATCAGTACTTTTCTCTATGACATCTGTGTTTTATGCCTTGTTTGGGAAGCTTCCTCTAGCCAATGAATTTTTTTTTTTGAGTCTCACTTCGTCACCCAGGTTGGAGTGCAGTGGCACGCTCACGGTCAACCCCAGCATCGACCTGCTGGGCTCCAGCAATCCTTCCACCTCAACCTTCCAAGAAGCCAGAACTACAGGCACACACTACCATCACGCCTGGCTAATTTTTGATTTATTGTAGAGATGAGGTCTTGCCAAGTTGCCCGGACTGGTCTCAACCTGCGGGCTCAGGCAATCCACTCGCCTCGGCTTCCCAAAGTGCTGGGATCACAGGCTGAGCCACCGAGGCCAACCCCTATGAATTTTTTAATTGTTTTTCAAGATTTTCTTCAGATACTTTTCTAGTGTTTAACCTTTGCTATATGTGGAATTTATTTATTTTTGTGTTTGGTGCATTATATTGGTTTCTTAGGACTGCCTTGGCAAATTATCACAGGCTGGGTGGATTATGACAACAGAAATTTTCTCACAGTTGTGGAGGCCAGAGGTCTGAAATCAGTGAGTTGAAGTGTTAGTTCCTTTTTGGAGGCTCTGAGGAAGGAACCCTCAGCTTGCCTGTCCCTCAGCTTCTGGAAGCCGCCTGCAGTATTTTGCATTTCTCGGTTTGTAGACACATCATTCCACTCTCTCCATCTTCACATTGCCGTCTTCTGTGTGTCTCTATGTGTCCTCTTCTGTCTCTTATAAGGACACTTTAATTGGATTTAGGGCTCACCCTAATCCAATATGGTCCCCTCTCTATCTTTACCTTAATTACATCTGCAAAGACCCCATTTCCAAATAAGGTCACATTCTGAGGTTCTGGGTAGACATGAATTGTGAGGAACACTATTCAATTTCTATTTTTTCCAAATGGAAGACTAATAGTTTCTGTCGTTTTCTTAGATAGTACTTCTTTCATCACAAGCAGTATGACATGCTTGTCATATTATCTTAGTTTGGTAAGTCTGGTTCAGGACTCTGTTTTCTTCCATTAATTTGTTTCTTCTACATTTTTTCCCTTTTTTTTAGTTGTGGAGGTCTCACTCTGTCACCCAGGTTGGAGTGCAAAGGCATGATCACTGCTCACTGCAGCCTCGACCTCCTAGGGTCAGGCAATACTTCTGCCTCAGCCTCCTAAGTAGCTGGGACTACAGGCACGAGCCACCACGCTGGCCAATTTTTAAATTTTGGGTAGAGATGAAGTTTTTCTGTGTTGCCCAGACTGGTTTTGAACTCCTGGGCTCAAGCAATCCACCCACCTCAGTCTTCCAAAGTGCTGGGATTACAGGCATGAGCCACTGCACCCAGTCAACACTATTTTAATTATAATACATTGTAGGATTTTTTGATATATTATAAACTCTTTCCCCTCCCCAGTGTCCATTATTCAAATATTTTTGGTCACCCTTGCACATTTTCTCTAATTCTCATAAGCTTTAGAAAGAACATATTGAGTACATTAAAAACATGTTGGGATTTTGATTGGGATTGCATTGAATATTTAGGTCAATTTGGGGGAAACTGACATGTTTGTAATGTTGAGTCTTCCCTTGTTGGGCTGTGCTCTCCATTTATTTCGGCTTCTAGGCCTTTCAGTAAAACTTTGTAGTTTTTTTCAGATAGGTCTTGCATACTTCTTGTTAGGTCTAAAACTAGTTGTTTCAGACATTTTAAAAAATATTGCTAATGGTCTTCTTTTTCTACATTTTTTTTTTTTTTTTTTTTTGAGTTGGAGTCTCATTCTGTCACCCAGACTGGAGTGCAGTGGCCGCTCCCAGCCACCGCAGCCTCGACCTGCTGGGCTCCGGCGATCCTTCCGCCTCAGCCTTCCAAGTAGCCGGAATTACAGGCATGCGCTACCATGCCCAGCTGATTTTTTGATTTATTGTAGAGATGAGGTCTTGCTGCCCAGGCGGGTCTCGAACCCGCGGGCTCAGGCAATCCACTCACCTCAGCCTCCCAAAGGCGCGGGATTACAGGCTGAGCCACCGAGCCCGGCTTCTACATATTTTCTAATTGATATTTGCTGGCTCATAGAAAAACCATTTAGCTGGGCACAATGGTTCACGCCTATAATCCCAGCACTTTGGGAGGCAGAGGCGAGAGGATTGCCTGAGCCCAGTGGTTCAAGACTAGCTTGGGGAACTTGGCGAGACCTTGTCTCTACAATAAATAAAAACATTAACCAGGAATGGTGGTGTACACCTGTAGTTCCAGCTACTTGGAAGGCTGAGGCAGAGCCCAGCAGGTTGAAGCTGCAGTGGCTGTGAGCATGCTACTGCACTCCAGCCTGGACAACAGAGGGAGACTTCTACTCAAAAAAAAAAAAGAAAAGAAAAGAGAAAACCATTTATTTATATTTGTATGTTGATCTTGTATCCAGCTACCTTACCTAAATTATTTTAATCCAGTATATTTTATTTTCTTATTTATTGTTGACAAATTAGTATATTGTTTAAAAATAATGATAGTTCTTCTCTTCCTCTCCAATGTTGACACCTCTTTTGAGAGGTTATGTGTGTGCTGTTACATTGGCCAGGACCCCAATAGTAGAGCGTTAAACAGTAGCAGATTGAGTGAGCATGGTACTTACCATCTAAACAGAAGAAAACATATAAAGCACAGTCCAAATCAAGCTACAGATGATACTGCATAATAGTACAGTAGTCTTAGAACACATAAAAGAAGGAAGGTGGCAACATCTTGATTAGCAAGTGCTCCCTGTTCTTCACCTTACACCAGTATTATTTAAAACTTTCCAAATCCTTTTAAGACCTATGCCAGGAGGCTTTATCATGTTACCTGGCAACAAGGGAATTTTCTCTGCCTGCGGGGCAGAAGTATTTCAGCCGTCTCACAACTCAACAGTTCATTCAATCTTCAGACTGACCACTAATCGTTTATAAGGTCCATCACAGGTCCAGCATGGTGGCTCACATCTATAATCCCAGCACTTCAGGAGGCTGAGGTGGGAGGATTGTTTAAACCCAGGAGCTTGAGACCAGCCTGGGTAACATAACGAGATCCTGTCTCTATTTAAAAAGGAAGAAAAGAAAAAAAAAACAATAAGGTCTTTAATGACAAGTAGTGACACTCAGTTGCCCATAGCATGAGCTAGTGAGCTTGGGGAGGAGGTTCTTGTTGCTATATATAATGAAGATTTTTAAGTCCTTGTTACTAATCAGCTTTCTCTGCGATGTTTTTGGTTTCTAGTCATTTGGGCTTTCACCTATACTCTTGTTGAGAAATAATTAACTCTTGAAGTTGAAACTGGCTATGCATGGTAAAAGCCACTACAGACATAGCTGCACAAAGTCTGGCTTTTCCAGCTGTCTTGATTTTCCCAACCCATAAGTGTTTCTAGGGGAGTAGCATCTTGTCCAAGGGACAAGATGTACCATTACATGTCAGCAGTGTGAAGCGTGTGAGCCTCGGGCTCCATGATTGCCACCAAAGCTTCCTGAGTCCTGAGCTTTGCTTTGAGATGATCTTATTTTACCCATTTCTATACTGTACTTAACAGTTTGTAGCAAATTTATTGGAATCAGATCTTTTATGACAATCAAGAATAGCCTTTAAGCCGGGTTCGGTGGCTCAGCCTGTAATCCCGTGCCTTTGGGAGGCTCAGGTGAGTGAATTGCCTGAACCCACGGGTTCGAGACCTGCCTGGGCAGGCGAAACCTTATCTCTACAATAAATCAAAAAATCAGCTGGGCGTGGTAGCGCATGCCTGTAGTTCCGGCTACTTGGAAGGCTGAGGCGGAAGGATCGCCCGAGCCCAGCAGTTCAAGGCTGCGGTGGCCAGGAGCGACCACTGCACTCCAGTCTGGGCGACAGAGTGAGACTCCAACTCAAAAAAAAAAAAAAAATCAAATTAATAATCCCTGAATACAAAAAAGAAATGGAAAATCTGTAATCATAACTACCCTAGTTGGGATTATTGTACCTTTGTAATGCTTTAAGCACTGCCTCTTGCAATGTTACACAGAAACTTCTATTTAAGCTATTGTTAAATAAAGTCTAAATACAAACTCTGTAAATTATATTTCTTGCAGATTAGTCCTGATTGTTGTTAGTTCTGTGTTCTAGTTTTGGTGAAGCACAAAGTTTTAATGGAGAAAGATTCTGATTCTCAGTTCATGAAAACTTTATGTAAATTGAGTAAACTGTTCAAATAGTGGTTAAAAAAAAAAAAAGACTGGCTTTTCCTTCATTCATTTCTTCAACAATTACCCAGGTGATTGAGGCTGTGGTGAGCTGTGATCATGCTACTGCACTCTAGTCTGGGTGACAGAATGAGTCTCCATCTCAAAAAAAATTTTTTTTTAAGAATTTTTTTCAAAAATTGAAAGACAATCTATAAATTTGTATTGTATACAAATGTGTGTTGTATACATTTATATAAATGTATTATCTACTGAAGAGGTTACCAGAGCTCAGTCTATATAAAGAAAAATCTAGATAAACAGGAGCTTGAGTTTCTATAAATATTATGATATTTATACAATATTCCCATATTTTTGAGACAATGTCTCACTCTGTTGCCCAGGCTGGAGTGCAGTGGTGCAATCATAGTTCACTGTGGTCTCAAATTTCTAGGCTCAAGCAATCCTCCCGCCTCAGCCTCCTGAGTAGTTAAGACTACAGGCGTGTGCCACCTGACTAATTTTTATTTATTTATTTATTTGTAGACACAGGGTCTGGCTATGTTGTCCAGGCTGTTCTCAAACTCTGGTCTCAAGCAATCCTCTCACCTCAGTCTCCCAAAGTCCTAGGATTGCAGGGATGAGCCATCGTACCCGGCCTATAATTCCCACAATGCTAAATACTAACAAGCATGTGATACTTGACATTTCTAAGATTCAGTGAACCAAAGTGTGCCTATGAACAAATCTGGAAAACTACTCTCCCTGTTAGGATTTTTTTTTCATAATGTTTCATGATAGTATCAATTTTTTAATTTAAAAATTAAAAAGAAGCCAAGTGTAGTGGCTCATGCCTGTAATCCCAGCACTTTGGGAGGCCAAGACGGGAGGATTGCTTACGCCCAGGAGTTTGAAACCATCTTAGGTCACACAGTGAGACCTCATCTTTACAAAAAATTAGCTAGGTGTGGTCCCAGGTACTTGGGAGGCTGAGGCAGCTGGATCGCCTGAACCCAGGTGATTGAGGCTGTGGTGAACTGTCATCATGCCACTGCACTCTAGTCTAGGTGACAGAATGAGACGCCGGCTCAAAAAAAAACCATTTTTTAAAGAATTTTTTTCAAAAATGGAAAGATAATCTATAAATTTAAAAGATAAATGTATAATAATGCAAAGCCAAATTACTTCTGAATTACTAAAAATGAAGTTTTTGAAACTTTAAATGACACTGAAAATGCTTGCAATGTAAGTGAATTTTTTTTTTGAGTTGGAGTCTCACTCTGTCGCCCAGACTGGAGTGCAATGGCCGCTCCTGGCCACCGCAGCCTCGACCTGCTGGGCTCCGGCGATCCTTCCGCCTCTGCCTTCCAAGTAGCTGGAACTACAGGCGCGCACTACCACTCCTGGCTAATTTTTTGATTTATTGTAGAGATGAGGTCTTGCCAAGTTGCTCAGGCGGGTCTCAAACCCGCAGGCTCAGGCAGTCTACTCACCTCAGCCTCCCAAAGTGCTGGGATTACAGGCTGAGCCACCGAGCCCGGCTGTAAGTGAATTTTTAATAGTCAAAAATAATTTAAAGCATGATCTCAAGCAAATATATATAAAGAGGACTGGAAAGAATTTTACCAAAATGTTAACAGTAATATCTCTCAGTGATGGCATTATTTGTGATTATTTTCCTACCTGCTGGGCTCAGGCAATCCTTCCACCTCAGCCTTCCAAGTAGCTGGAACTACAGGCACATGCTATCACATCTGGCTAATTTTTTTATTTTATTGTAGAGATGAGGTCTCACCAAGTTGCCCAGACTGTTCTTGAACCCATGGGCTCAAACATTCCCTTCACCTAGGCCTTCCCAATTCTGGGATTACAGGCTTGAGCCACTGCACCCGACCTCTTTTACTTTTATGATTAGAACTGGAAAAATAGGCCGGGCATGGTGGCACGTGTCTGTAGTTCTAGCTACTTGGAAGGCTGAAGCAGAAGGATCACTTGAGCTCAACAGGTGGAAGCTACAGTGGCTGTGAGCATGCCACTGCACTCCAGTCTGGACCACAGAGTGAGACTCCAACTCAAAAAATAAATAAATAAATAAACTGGGGGGAAAAAATCATCTGACTTGAGTAAGCAAAATAAACCTTTTATAAAAATTTTTTTTTGGGAAATGGGGTCTTACTATGTTGCCTAAGCTGGTCTCGAACTACTGGGTGCAAGTGAGCCTGCTGCCTTGGAATCCCAGTGTTGGAAGTGAAGCATGAGCCACCATGCATGACCAGAATAAACCTTTTGTAGAATTACTTATGAGACACAAAAACACTGAAAATTGTTGTTCTAATAATTTAGGGAGGCAGCTGAACTTGTTCACAGGGATTTGCCTGTTTCTCCTAACTCATTTCAAAGGTAATTTCCTTAATGGTTTAATATCCTTGAATATTTTTAAAACCTGAGTTTAGAAATACTAACTTTTACCCGGGTGCGGTGGCTCATGTCTGTAATCCCAGCACTTTGGAAGGCTGAGCCCAGAGGATTGCCTGAGCCAGTGGGTTCGAGACCAGCCTGGATAACATGGCGAGACCTCTTCTCTACAATAAATAAAAAAATTAACCAGGCATTGCAGCACTTGCCTGTAGTTCCAGCTACTTGGAAGGCTTAGGTGGAAGGATCACCTGAGCCCAGCAGGTTGAGGTTGCGGTGGCCATGAGGGTGCCACTGCACTCTAGCCTGTGCAACAAAGTGAGACTCTGACTCAAAAAAAAAAAAAAGAAAAAGAAAAAAGAAACGCTTTCTTTTAGGTAGGTATGACTATCTGCAAACAAGCCAATTTTTGCATTTATAACAAAAGAAATGTAAATGCGAAAGTATTTTGAAAAATGTAAAGCAAGAACATAATCAGTTCTTTGTGTAAGTTATGGTTTTTATTGACAGAGATCATTATCATTGTGTACAAGAGCAAAACCTTTCCTGTGGTGTGCAGCTTTGGTCACTGTTTGTAAAAACCATGTATTTGGGTGTGACTGCTTCTTAGACTTAGTTTGCTTTTGCAAAGAGTCCAGGATAAAACTGCAGAAGTTGCAGTCTGGAGCTGGCTAAGGCCAGCCTCCAGCATCTTCTGTCCAATAGGTGTTTAGTGAGACATTTAAAGCAGGTAAATGTGCTTCAGAAATCCAAGATAAAGAACAATCCCTTGCCTACAACCAGCACATAGGAATCTCACTCTGTCACTCTCCACCCAGGCTGAAGTGGCATGATCATGGCTCACCATATCCTCGACCTCCTGGGGTCAAAGTGATCCTTCTGTCTCAGCCTCCTGAGTAGCTGGAACAAAGGCACACACTACCACACCCAGCTAATTTTTAAAATTTTTTTGTAGAGACAAGGTCTCACTATATTGGCCAGGCTGGTCTTAAACTCCGGGACATAAGCAATCCTCCTGCCTCAGCCTTCCAAAGCACTGGGATTACAGGTGTGAGCCACCACACCCAGCCCAGCATGTATTTTTGAAAAATAGTATCTTAATTCTCCCAGCTACCCTGAGGGATAGGTGGAGGACCCCCCAGTTTCCAGGAGAGGTTAAGTCTTTTTCTCCATGTCACACAGTTTATGGGTAGCGGAGCCAGGACTGGAACTCAGGTTCTCTGACCCCCAACCCCGGTGCTGTATGCCATAGCTGTGTCCCAGACAGTCCATACCAGCGGGGCATGGCATGCAGTCTATTGGGGAAGCACACATGCAGGTATCAGTGCAGGGCTGTATTTATCAAGCAAAGTGAAGGAGAAATTAAGAGGAGGGTGATTAACTTCTTTCTGGCCACACTAAGAGCAAGTTACCTCCTTGCTGGTACCATACTTCTTCAAGTGCAGTATGGCTTTCACTGGTGCTAGCCTAAGGGAATGAAGTTCCACAAAAGGTTGTCTTTCTCTTTGTCTGCATCCCTTCTTCTCTATATCTAACAGTCCTTTTCCTCTTGTTCAGTTGTTATGAATGCCAATCTCTGGATTCGCATCTCTACGTCTATTTTCCTGCCTGTAAATGCACATCTTGGCATTTTTATTCCCTGTAACCGTGTCCATCTTTTTCTCCTCTGATGGATCACCTTCCTGTGCTGTATCTTCTATGTCTCTTCTTGTCACTTCATTTCTCTTTTGTCCTTCCCACTCTGTCTCTGCTTCAACTGTACCTAATGCAGAAATGCAGTGTAGTTCCAAGTAAAATAACTTTTTTTTTTTTTTTTTTGAGTTTGAGTCTCACTCTGTCACCCAGACTGGAGTGCAGTGGCTGCTCCTGGCCACCACAGCCTCGACCTGCTGGGCTCCGGCGATCCTTCCGCCTCTGCCTTCCAAGTAGCTGGAACTACAGGCACGCTACCACGCCCGGCTAATTTTTGATTTATTGTAGAGATGAGGTCTTGCCAAGTTGCCCAGGCAGGTCTCGAACCCGCAGGCTCAGGCAATTCACTCACCTCAGCCTCCCAAGGCGCGGGATTACAGGCTGAGACACTGAGCCCGGCAGCAAAATAACTTTTATTTCTGAATAGAGTTTCATTTTCTTGGTTAGGATTTCTTTTTTTCTTTTTTGAGTCAGAGTCTCACTCTGTTGCCTAGGCTGGAGTGCAGTGGCACGCTCATGGCCACTGCAGCTTCCACCTGCTGGGCTCAGGTGATCCTTCCACTTCAGCCTTCCAAGTAGCTGAAACTATAGGCATGCGCTACCATGCCTGGCTTATTTTTTGATTTATTGTAGAGGGAGATCTCACAAGTTGCCCAGGCTGGTCTCAAACCCCTGAGTTTAGGCAATCCTCTCGCCACGGCCTCCCAAATTGCTGGGATTATAGGCTTGCGCCACTGTGCCCAGCTGTTAGGATTTTTTAAAGTAGATGAGTGGATGGAGACCTCCAAGTTTTCTGAATCTCAATAGATTAAGATATTTCACGTGTGAATCAACTGTTTTTCCTATAGATGCATTTTCCTAGGTAGGAAAAAAATGTCCTTGGTCAAGGGTAGTAGCCCACACATCACATATCTTAATGCATTTACTTGAGAATTCTCAAAGCATTTTACAATATGGTATTTTCTTTTTTTAAATTTTTTAATTTTAAAGATGTGGGTTATAATTCAGGGTTAGGTATACAAATGTTCATTATGCAGGTACCCTTGTTGATGAGGTGTGCCCCCCCTCCCGGGCAGTTTCCCACTATTGCCAATCCTGCCCCCCCTCCCCTGGCAGTTTCCCACCACTGCCAATTCCCTTCCCATAGTATACAATATGGTATTTTCAATTTAAGGCTGAGAAAGCAGGGAGCAGACATGGAAAGGGGCCCTATATCCGGTCCCCTAATGGTATCCAGAGTGGGATCTAGAGTAATAGGGGAGAGGGAACCAAGAAGCACGATCACATGCCTCAGTGGCAGAAGAATCCTTTACAGCCCTCCAAAACTCCCACTTCCCTGTTTGAGGGGTGAGACCTTGAAACTGGTAAACAAATCTTATCTTGGTATGCAGTAACCCAAAATCCACACAAGAAGCACAATTACAAATTCCTTAAATCTCAACCCGACAGCATGAAATAGTTGAAATCACCCTGGAACATGAAGCAGGAGTCCTTTTCTAACTTGAGCCTTGGCACTTCATAGGGTGGCAAGTCAGCTTACTATTCTGTGCTTAGGTTTCTTCATCTGTAAAATGAAAATAATATGTTCGGCCTACCTCACTGGACTATTTTGAGAACCAAGTGATATAATTTATGTGAAAGTGTTTTGAAGAATTATAAAATTATGTACAAATATAAATGGTGGTAATAGCAGCATCAGAGCCCATAAACTCCACCCCACACATTTATGAGTAAACAATTAGGAAGTGGTTATTAAGCAGAAACTATATTGTAAAAAATTATTACTCTACGTATCAAGTTTAAAGGCAGTATAGTCATTAAGCACATTGACTTGAGGCAGAATGTACTGAGTTCAAATCCCAATTCTACCACCAGCATTGTGACCTTGGTCAGTTTTTTAATTGCTCTGGGTCTCATTTTGCAGATACACACACACACACACACACACACACACACACACACACATTTTGCAGATACACACACATACACACACACACACACACACACACACACACACAGAGGATAACAGATTTGTTGTGAAGACTTAATGAGACAATGCATACAAAATGTTTGATATAGTGCCTAGTATATAGTAAGTACTCAGTAGACCTTACTTTAAGTATCAGGCATTTATTGAAGCCTCAGTGTGCCAAGCCCACCTGAGGACACAAAATGAAAAGACAGTCCTCGTTTCTAAGAGTTCACAGTCTGGTGGAGAAACACACATACAAATGAAAAACACCACACTCACTACTGAAAAGCAAAGGCAGATTAGAAAGTGAATCTATAAATCTACCCAAAAGAGACATAGAAACCTTCTTGGAGGAGGAAACATTTGATTCAAGACTTTTGGAGGTTGAGTAGAAGTTTGTGTAAACAAGGCTTGGTGCTTTTTATTTGGCTTTATCATGTACCCACAGGGGTTTGAGCGCGTAAAAAGTTCATGTTAATGCTTGTTAGCTTTATGGTGACTCAACCTAAACATCCTGGTGATTTCACTGAACATGGTGTTGAAAATGGATTCTACTTGCTATTTTCTATACATGAATCATCTGTTTTTTGTTTTCATTTCATAAAGATGCCTTAAAAACTGTACAAGCGACTTTTTGTGCAGGGTATAGGGAGGTTCCCACCACTTAAAAGTACTAGCAAAGTCAGTGCAAGTTGCTGATTCCTTTGAGGAGGGAAGGCAGGGAGGACTTATAACCACTTGTCACTCTCTGGAAAAGCTGGAGCTGGAGGTGACCGTGGTAAATAGGTAAGAAACAGAAAGTGGGATGCACAAAGAGCTGTTCTTCTGGAGATAATGGAAAGTTTACAGATAGATGTTTTTTGTCCACAAGCAAATGTGAAAATACAAAGAGCTTTGCATTCACCAGATACCTTGGTACCAAAATGAAGTGTCTTTCTCATTTCACCAGGTATGTTAGTGGTGAATTAGAGAGTTAGAGACATTGCCCGAAGTGGGTAAAATTTGACTTTTTTTGGAGCTGTCTGCTACTTAATGTTGGCAAAGTCTCTCATCTTAACCACATGTAGGAAGGTGTTAAAGACTGTGTTCACTCAAAAAGATCACAACCTAATAAATAATAGTAATATTAAAGGAAAACTATCCTTTAAACCTAATAAATATTTTCAGACTCTAATAAATACAAATACAAACAAACCAAAGTTGTGCTCACTCTATATGCATTTCTACACCAGTAACTTCCATGTTCAAGTATATTGGTTGGCATCTAACAGAAACCATCTGCAACTTAATAAAAATCATAGGCTCATAAGCATGTAGGGCTGGAAGAGCCTTAAAGAGTTTGTAATCCTGTCTCCTTATTTCACAAATATGATAGTGGCCCAGAGAGTCTGAGCCTGGCTGTTCCACACAAAGTCCTCCTACAGGAGGTCAGCATTTTGCATGATGGCGATTAGAAGAGAACCATAGTACCTTTCAGTTGTGGGAGACGGAAATGAATTGCATTCCCCCAACCCCCTTTGTTAGCTAAGGAAGATACAGGCCAAAGCAAAGCTGGGAAGTTCCAAGAAGAGAGGAGCCAGTAATCCTGAAATTCTTGCACTGCCCCACGTGGTTGGTGCTCAGCGAAAATGAAATCGATTCCAATCCATTCAAGTTTAGGCGCCCGTCCCGAAAACATTTAAGTAAGGACACGTCAACAACACAGTCACTAGCCTCTGGATGGTATCTGGATCCAAAGCCAAGAGGCAGCCCCACTGCAAGTCTGCAGGCTTGACGATGCTCCCCATTCTGTAGAAGGAGCCAGGAATTGGACTTGTGGCACCACTGAATGCTCTCTATAAGTCCCCTCCGGAGACGCCGCGGCAGCTGGTGGGACGTGGAAAACACGGTTCTGACGTGCAGGAGGACCCCGTCCCTAAAGCCCCATCGGGAAGCAAGGGTATTCGGTGGATGAAGCCAGGCGGGCAGATGCCACAAGCCCACCCGCCCACGGCGTCCCTCCCCCACAGGGAGATGCCCACCGAGCCATCGCGCCGGCC
>NW_007246181.1:301469-303086 GCF_000164805.1 Carlito syrichta
GCCCCTCTCGGCGGCGCTTCCCAGAGCTTCCCCAATACCTCCCGCGTCCCCCCGGAGGGACAGGGGACGCGGGTGGCGAGCTGCCCGCGCGTCGCGATGGGAGGCGGCGTCCGTCATTCCCGGGGCTGCGGCCCCGTCTGCCAGCTGCTTGGGGTCGGCAGCGCGCGGCCCCACCATTTCCCTCGCCACCCCGGCGGCCTGGGGAAAGGCTGGTTGGAGGGCTTGGCTTCGTGCAGTGCAGGGACCGGACTGAGCGCGCCTTCTGTTTCCTCCTCTGCCCCGCGTCAGGGTGGTGTCTTCGGTGCAGGCTGTGCTGGCCACCGGGTCCGGGATCGTCATCATGCGCTCCTGCGGCGACGTGATCACCGGCAGGTAACATCCAGTGCCAGGTGGAAGAAGTGCAAACAACAGGGCCGAGGAACTCTGTGGCTGTTTCCACGTTTTAGAGGCTCACGGGCACTGGTTCTTTATCAGCACATGCTGTTAGGTAGCTGACTCTTGGGAAACCTGGGCACCATCATTAGTGCCTGCCTCCTCTCCAGCTTTCAGCATCCTCAGCTTAGGAGCAAGTAAACTGAAGGCAAACTGAGGTGATGGAAAACAGCAGGCTCTGAGTCTGATTTCAGGTAGCACGTGAGAAGACAGTGTGGTCCAGTGATCCAGGTTCCTTATGTGATAGAGAAGTGTAAACGTAGAAGTGGAAGAGTGGCTACCGGTTCTCTTCATTGCTCTCCCTAGGCTGCCTCTGAAGAAGTCATTGTCCAGTCCCCCGACAGCGTGGTTAGCAAAGACCTGCCATTGTTGGAACACACCCCCCACCCCTTCCCCTGCAAAGGCTGCTCTTGTTTTTCCTTTAGATTTGTTAAAGGCAATGAAGAGTTTTCTCATGCTTTCAGAAAGCTCACCTGTATGTGTATCAGTTCAGAGGCAGGTCAGGAAGTGTGCATCTATCTGCAGTTACAGTGAGACATATCATACATTAAGACCAGAATGGTGGAAGGTGGAGGCAGAAGGATCGCCTGAGCCCAGCAGGTGGAGGCAGCAGTGGCAGTGAGATTACTACTCAGAAAAAAAAAGAAAAGACAGGAATGGTCTACTTTGTATATAGTATTTAGACCTGGGTGGTGTTGCATTGACTGGTTGATTGATTGAGACAGGGCCTTACCCTGTCTCCCAGGCTGGAGCGCAGTAGTGCAATCATAGTTCCACTGCAGCCTGGAACTCCTAGGCTCAAGCGATCCTCCCACCTCAGCCTCTTGAGTAACTGGGATTATAGGCACTCACCACATGCCCAGCTAGTTAATTTTAGGTTTTTCTTTTTTTGAGTCAGTCTCATTGGAGTGCAGTGGTACGCTCACAGCCACTGCAGCCTCGACCTGCTGAGTTTAGGTGATCCCTTCGCTTCAGCCTTCCAAGTAGCTGGAATCACAGGTGCGTACCACCACACCTGGCTAATTTTTTGATTTATTGTAGAGGTCTCACCAAGTTGTCCAGGCTGGTTTCGAACCCCTGGGCTCAGGAATTCCTCTCGCCTCCACCTGCCAAAATGCTAGGATTACCAGGCGTGAGCTACTGTGCCAGGTTTTTTTTTTTTTTTTTTTTTTTTTAAAGGGGGTC
>NW_007246181.1:303106-307295 GCF_000164805.1 Carlito syrichta
TTTTTTTTTAAGATGGGTCTCCCTATGTTGCCTAAGTTGGTCTTGAACTCCCGGGTTCAAGTGATCCTCCTGCCTCCACCTCCCAAAACGCTGGAATTGTAGATGTGAGCTGCCACACTCAGTCTGGTGTGTATTTTCTATTTTTTTTTTTTAACCATTTTCCACCTGTCTTAGAACCACTCTCACTTTCTCCCAATTAAGTTGAAGAACCATAATCATATGTGCAGGGAAATTTGAGCAGTCTTTCCCAGCTCTTCTGTTATTGGCTCTGCCATGTCCTGCTTTTTTACCTATTGAGACGAGAGTGCAGGGGAGCCTGAGTACAGCATCTATCTCACTGTGACCTAACATCTAACTTGGAATGGATCCTGCTAACATGATATTCATGCTTTTCTTACGCCTTTTTAATAAAACCAAACCTGGCTATTGGCAATGAATTGTAGACACTAAGAGAAGACAGGCCAAATGGCCTCGATTGTATACACCAAAGTCTAACAGCATTTGCTTGTCTGGGTTCAATTTATTTATTTATTTGTTTTTTGAGTTGGAGTCTCTGCCGCCCAGACTGGAGTGCAGTGGCCGCTCCTGGCCACCGCAGCCTCGACCCGCTGGGCTCCGGCGATCCTTCCGCCTCAGCCTTCCGAGTAGCCGGAATTATAGGCGCGCGCTACCACGCCCAGCTGATTTTTTGATTTATTGTAGAGATGAGGTCTCGCTGCCCAGGCGGGTCTCGAACCCGCGGGCTCAGGCCATCCACTCAATTTTTATTTTAACAGAGTATTTTCTGATCATGCAGCAAGCTCCCTCACTGCCTCGTGTGTCAGATCAGATTTGAAACCAGCCTCTGCAAAGATTAAACCAAGACAAATGTGGCTGCACAGCTCTAGCAGGAATTAACATGAGGGCAAGTAGCAAGAAGCCACTGTGCATTTCAGGAAGAACTATTTGCACTTGATTAACTTATGGTTTTATGACACCATGGTTGTGTTTTCCCCGTCTGAGCCTCTGTGTTTCAGTGGCTTCAGCATGGTAGAAAACTCGAGTTTGGTTTTCAGGTTCCTCCCTTTATATATCTGTATGCCTTAGATTTTCTGTTTGCAAAATAGAGCTAGATAACCACGTTTCTGAGCCCTCCATCTCCTGGATGCACAGAGATGCTCCACAGACACCTAGACCATCTTTTAAAAAGGCCTTTTAAGCCAGGTGTGGTGGCTCACACCTGTAATCCCAGCACTTTGGGAGGTAGAGGTGGGAGAATTGCTTGAGCCTAGGAGTTCTAGACCAGCCTGGGCAACAGAATGAGACCATTTTTTTTCTTTTTGAGTCGAAGTCTCACTCTGTTGCCCAGGCTGAAGTGCAGTGACACACTCACGGCCACCCCAGCCTCAACTTACTGGGCTCAGGCAATCCTTCTGCCTCAGCCTTCCTAGTAGCTGGAACTGTAGTAGTGGGCACTGCATGTGCCACGTGCTCAGCTAATTTTTTGGTTTATTGTAGAGATGAGGCCTTGCCAAGTTGCCCAGGCTGATCTCAAACTCCTGGGCTCAGGCAGTCTTCTCACCTCGGCCTTTTAGAGTGCTGGGATTACAGGTATGAGCCACCACGCCCGGCTGTGAGACCTTGTCTCTATTAAAAAATACAAAAATTAGCCAGGCATGATGGAGCACACCTGCAGTCCTAGCTACTTGGGAGGCTGAGGTGGAAGGATCACCTGAGCCCAGGAGGTCCAAGCTGCAATGAATCGGGATCGTACCACTGCATTCCAGCCTGACAGAGTGAGACCCTATCTCAAAAAAATAAACATTAAAAATAAAAAGGCCTTTTAGGGTTCATATACTCTGCACCCAAATATTTTTCTGTTATATGCCTTCGCATCACTTCATACAGGATGTCTGTAGATAGGAGGGAGTATCTATAAATTCCCCAAATTACATGCAGTATGTGATATGGGGCCAAGGATTTCATCAGATTCTTAAAGGGATCCAGACCCCTCAAGGGGCTAAATCACAGCTCGAGTCAGTTTTCTCAGTGTAAACACTTATATTTGGATAGTACTTTTTTTTTTTAGAAAGTAGGATTTATTAAGAAGACAGAAATAAATCCATAGTAGGAAGAGACCTGAAAAAGTTTGCCCCATGCTTTTTACATTTAGAAGGACTTTCACACTGCTAATTTTTTAATCTTCACAAGAAATTTGTGAGGGAAGATAAGGATTATCATCTTCATTTTACAAAGAAAATTAAGTCACAGACTAGTGGTAGTTAAGATTATAATCCAGATCTCTTGTTAATAAGTCTTCGGAGAATTATATCTAAGAGTCACAATTTCAGATCTTATGGAACTATGTGCAAAATATTAAAACCCTAGATTCTATTCAAAGGAAGAAGCCAGTTATATTTCAGCTGAACTTTTAGTAACTCTTTATAGTTATTTTACTTAGAATTGCTTCAAGAAAGCAACTGAGGCTAGGTGCAGTAGCTCATACTTATAATCCCAGCACTTTGGAAGGCCGAGGCAGGAGGATTGCTTGGTCCCAAAAGTTTGAGACCAGCCTGGGCAACATTAGAGAGACCTTGTCTCTAAAAAAAAAAAAAAAAATTACTGGGCGTGGGGTGCACACCTGTTGTCCCAGCTGCTTGGAAGGCTGAGATGAAAGGATCGCCTGAGCCCAGCAGGTTGAGGCTGTGGTAACCGTGAGCATGCCACTGCATGCCAGGCTGGGTAACAGAGTGAGACTCCAACTAAAAAAAAAAACAAAATCAAAAAAATTAATTGGGTATGGTGGTGCACACCTGTAATCCCAGCTACTTGGGAGGCTGAGGCATAAGGATCACCTGGGCCCAGGAGATTGAGGATGTGGTGAGCCATCATCATGCCACTGCACTCTAGCCAGGGCAACAGAGTGATACTCAGACTCAAAAAAAAAAAGCAGCTTGAGATCATAGATGGGTAGTAAGAATAAGTGTTACATCCTGAATGGAGCTTGGCTAACTAATTCACCTACATGTGTATTATATTTGTCATGACTTGTTTGCCTTATTTAATTGTTGATTCATTATTTAGTTATGCTGTGGTAAGTGTGGGATCATTCAAGACCAGAAACTCGAATGACACGCTCTGTAGAATATATTCCCAATGTAGCAGTTCGGGTACAAACTGTAAAGAGTGGCTCTTTAGGAAATGACATGAGATAAAGTTAAAACTACAGATTTGGCCAGGCATGGTGGCTCACACCGGTTATCTCTGCACTTTGGGAGGTAGAGGTGAGAGGATTGCCTGAGCCCAGGGGTTTGAGATTAGCCTGGACAACTTGGTGAGACCGCCTCTCTACAATAAATAAATAAAAATTAGCGGGGTATGGTGGCATGCCTGTAGTTCCAGCTACTTGGAAAGCTGAGGTGGAAGAATCGCCTGAACCCGGCAGGTCAAGGCTACAGAAGCTATGAGCGTGCCACAGCACTCTAGCCTGGGCAACTCCAACTAAAAAAAAAGAAAGAAAGAAAAAAAAAAAAATATATATATATATATATACACACTGCTTTGCGGACTTGAGACAGTTCAGAATCCCTGGGGAATGGAGCCTTAGTAAGCACTGTAGGTAATCAAGCGGTTTGAGAACCATAAAACTAGAGTGTGCCTTCTACCTAATACATGGGTGCACAAAAATGTGCTGAATGAATCTGATCTAATTAAGTACGTGATCTTAATTTAGATTTTTTTAAACATAAAGTGTCTTGTTCATCATAAGAATGCTTATTTATCATTGGAAACAACTTATTGTAGAGACTTCCCTTCAAGTCTTCTCTAGGGCAATAATAAACTATCGTTTTGCTTCAGCAAATATTGATTCAGCCCCTTTGGACAGGTAAATGGGAACACTGTCTTTTGACCTAGCCTTTCCTAGTATCTAACTGCTGTGATGTCCTTGAGCTCCAGGCTCATTCCAGACATATTTTTCTGAATTGAATAGGGATTGGCTATAGAATTGTAGCGAAAATGGCCAGGGTTGCTGCCAGGAAACTCCTAGATGGGGTTATATGCAGATGCAAGAGAAAACATGTAGGTAAACTCCCAACTGTTGAGCAACTGAGGACTTAAACTGGAAATATTGGATTTGGATTTTGGGACAGCCTCCAAACCAGTTTCTTGGTGGGGCTGTTGAATAACTTTTTTTTTTTTTTTTTTTTTG
>NW_007246181.1:307315-319781 GCF_000164805.1 Carlito syrichta
TTTTTGAGTTGGAGTCTCACTCTGTCACCCAGGCTGGAGTGCAGTGGCACGCTCACGGCCTCCGCAACCTTGGCCTGCTGGACTCAGGTGATCCTTCCGCTGCAACCTTCCAAGTAGCTGGAACGACAGGTGCGCACTACTACACCTGGATAATTTTTTGATTTATTGTAGAGACGAGATCTCACCAAGTTGCCTAGGCTGGTATCGAACCCCTGGTCTCAGGCAATCCTCTCTCCTCCGCCTCCCAAAGTGCTGGGATTACAAGCTTGAGCCATTGTGCCCGGCCTTGAATCACTTTTTTTTTTTTTGAGTTCAAGTCTCACTGTTGCCCAGACTGGAGTGCAGTGGTATGCTCACGGCCACCCCAGTGTCTATCTGCTGGGTTCAGGCGATCCTTCCACCTCGCCTTTCAAGTAGCCAGAACTACAGGCACACAATACCACGCCTGGCTAATTTTTTTTTTTTTTATTGTAGAGATGAGGTCTCGCCAAGGTGCCCAGGCTGTTCTTGAACCCGTGGGCTCAGGCAGTCTGCTCACCTCGTCTCCCAAAGTGCTGGGACTACAGGGTTGAGCCACCACGCCTGGCCTGAATCACTTTTATATTTATCTATATCAAAATCAGCTTACATCACAAGATGCCAGAAAGTGTATTACAAATAAGTAACTATGTCAGGCAAATAGTGACAGCAGGCTACTTAAACAAGCGGGACTGTATGAATTCCTGCTTTTTGCTTTTGACATTCATGAATTGGCCCTAAAACTTAGAGAAAGTTGTCTACTCTCTGTATTTATCCTTTTCAGCATCTTCATTGGCAAGTAGTTGAAGTAATAATAGCTGATTAAGTACAAAGCTGAAGGGAACATGTCTGAAAAGAGGTTGGCTTTGAGCCTTTGTAATTGATCTCCATAATAGTTTTACAGGTCTTTCATGTGCTTCTTTTCAGGCACTGGCTTGCCCGAGAATACGTATGGTTTTTGATTCCATACATGATCTATGACTCTTATGCCATGTACCTGTGTGAATGGTACCGCACCAGAGACCAGAACCCTGGACGCTCTGTGACTTTGCGAAGCTTCCTAAGTCAAAACCGCCTCATGATCACACATCATGTGGTCATTCTAGTCGTCCTTGTACCAGTCGCACAGGTATGACCTTCCAGGACAGTAGACCGGTAGCCTTGGTCACTCATTTTCTCTGTTAGAACTGGGTGTCTTGCCCATTACTTAGGAGTCAGGATTTCCCCTTCTTTCTTTCCCTTTTACAGGGCACCCATTCTTCTTGTGCCAGCTGCTTGAGCAGTTAAATCCCCCTGTGCAAATCGTGGAGGAAAAGAGTTAAATCTGAAATGATCGCGATCCTCCTTACCAACATTATTCTTTTTAGCAATCCCCTACTCCTCTGTGGCTCCTTGGCGTTTGTCAAAGCTTCTGTCTTTAGTTCAATACATTATAAAAACAATATGAAATACAAACTAAGTGTGGAACAACATAACAGCTCTCTAACAGTGCCAGGATGTACTGTATGCATTCTGCTGATCTCACAAAAACACCATCTCTCAAAGCAAATAGCCTCATGATTTCTCCCCAGATCCATCTCCCCATAAAAACCCACCCAACAAGGAAGAGAAATGGGAATGGAGAGGGGAAACTCCTCATCTGGAGTAACTACCAAGTGGCAGGCACTTAGTTTAAGAGCTCATAGCTCGCTAAATATTAGTCAAATTAGCCTTATACTATAGATGAAGAAACTGCAGCTCTAAGAGTTTAGTTTACTCATCTCAATCAGTGGTAGTAAGCAACAGACTGGAGTGCAGTGGCCGCTCCCAGCCACCGCAGCTTTGACCTGCTGGGCTCTGGCGATCCTTCCGCCTCAGCCTTTCGAGTAGTCGGAACTACAGGCATGCGCTACCACACCTGGCTGATTTTTTGATTTATTGTAGAGATGAGGTCTTGCTGCCCAGGCGGGTCTTGAACCCACGGGCTCAGGCAACCCACTCACCTCAGCCTCCCAAAGGCGCAGGATTACAGGCTGAGCCACCGAGCCTGGCTGCATTAAATTCTTTAAGATGTTCTCTTGATTGCTTTGGGACCCTAACCTCTAGCACAGGCCTGACACATATTTTGTTGAACGGAACAGGCTAAGTGCCCTTGGCATTATTAAGTCAGATACACAAAAGTAGGCTACAGAGTTCCTTCCGGCTGTCATTAAAATTCAGAGAAAGCTTGGTGTGTGATGCATTCAGCCTATCTGAGTTTGTCTCTGGATCCTAGGGACTGAACCATTAAGTGCTATTGCTATGGAAGCAGCAGAATATTCACTGGGTCTGCACTTCCCTGTTTAGCATTTCCCTTTCCCTTCATGGTCTCTCATGGTTACCCCTGTCAATAGCCCTGTTAGAATTTTCCTTCTAGTGGTTTCTTAACCTCTACTCCGTATTTCTCTTTTTCCCCTTTTCATCTCCAGAAGTTCCGGGGAGACCTTGGGGACTTCTTTGTCGGTTGCATCTTCACAGCAGAACTGAGCACTCCGTTTGTGTCGCTGGGCAGAATTCTGATTCAGGCATGTGTGAATGAAATGGCAGAAATAGCGCGGGAGGGAATGGACTCTGCTTTTCCTTTGGAGATTGTGGAATTTGGAGAAATTCCTTAATGCTGGGAATAGTGGGATAGGAGACCCACCAGCAGACTTAAAGGCCAGTTGGTCATCTGAACCAGTGGGGATGAAACTGGAGGTTTCACTTAGTTTGATAGTTCCTTGTACTTTTTCCCTTGCCACATCTTTTTCTCTAATCTATTGTTTTTGTACTTCTGACAGCTGGGTGTGGCTTAGGCAGAATTCACCATCACTATTGGAAGAACTGTGAGGCTATATGCATATATAAATATGACAGTGCTCAGTAACCTCTTCTACAAGTGTCAGGAAACTAGACAGATGTCTGGGTGTCAAGGAATTTGACAGCCTAGGTCTTGACTAGTCCGTGTACCTGTTTGACCTTTATCGTTGTGGGATGTGGGCTGGTCATTCATTCCCTGATGACCGCCTCTTGGTGACCTTGTGTTCTCCCTCATTCTTTTGCAGCAAAAGCAGCAGCACACCCTTCTGTACAAAGTGAATGGAATCCTTACACTGGCCACCTTCTTCTCCTGTCGGATCCTCCTTTTCCCCTTCATGTACTGGTCGTATGGCCAGCAGCAGGGACTGAGCCTGTTCCAGGTGCCATCCAATATCCCTTTCTTCTGCAATGTGGCCAATGCCTTCCTCATCGCCCCTCAGATCTACTGGTTTGCTCTACTGTGCAGGAAGGCAGCCCGGCTCTTTGGCAGTCCCCAAGCCAAAAAGGATGGCTAAATGCTCCCAAGAGTCAGGCCGTGAGAGGGCCTCCTCATGTGAGCTGCCTCTACTCAGTATTCCACGGACCAAATTGTGCCCTGGGTGGCCTCAGCTTTTTGGGTATTGATAAGCAGATGGATTTGAGGGTTTGTTTGTTTTTTTTTTAAAGAATATTCATATTACCTCCCTCTTCTACCCTTTTTGCAAAAAGCACTTTTTTCTTAGTTAACAACTATCGGATCCTGTCAGCCCTCCACTGGCAACAGGGTGGTTTTCATGCAAGATCAAGGATCCTTCCCTAGGTCTTATATCAAGAGCTCTGGGAGGTAGAAGCATGGGGTGTGGAGATCTGTGGACCAGGGTGATAAATGTCTGGGCACCTACCGGACCCTAATATTGGCGGCTACCCACCCTTCCAACCACTCAGGACAGTACAGTACTGGGCCCCAGAAGCAAGTGATGATTTGGTTCTTGGAATAATGTCTTCTTGTGACATTGGCCTGGGAAAATCATTGTGGGCAGGTAGTTTTTTATTGTTTACTAGATAACGCTTTGGTTCTTTGCCTCAGCCTCTCATCCATGTGTCAACATTGAATTCTCATGTCTACTGACTTCCAGTCAGCAGTCCTACTGATGGGGTAGAAGGCAGGGATAGGAACCGGAAGACTTGAGCAGGCAGGAGGGCTAAGAGAGGTCAGCACAATCTTTGCAGGCTGACTTGGTAAAAAGCCCAGTGTCAAACTTGTGAGCTTGTTGCCAGCACTCACAGTTAGTCCCTGTTTAGTATGTCTCCTGCCCAGCTTTTCCCATATCCACTCATAGGATGCTCTCATAAAAATGACAGGGGCAAAGTGAAACGATGGCTCTGGTAGCTGTTTACTGGGTAACCTAACAAGTCCTTTTCATGTGGAAACTGACTTTTCTACTACAAAACCGTGAGATGTCTCATCTAGAGTACTTTTCCCAGAACCTCCTGAAAACCAGAGCTTGTGGTCCAAAGGCCCTTTCCTGTGTGTGTCCTACTATGTAGAAGGTTGTAGAGCAAGAGGGCAGCCAGCCTGGCCAGAGTATGTCCTGTGGACTGATGCCTTCACCCCCACTTGCAAATAGGTTCCTCTGATGCCAACACTACATCATTCCTTATCAACTAGGATGGGTTTGAGAAACTGTGCTATGTTTTTCAGTGGTAGAAAAAACTAGGGTCTTAAAGTGCCTTTTAATCTTTGTCCATGAACTTTTGAAGGACTGATTTGTAATAGTCTCAAATTTTGACTGTTTCATTCTTTAATGGGTGCCATTTACAAAACAAAATACTGTAATTTTTGTACTGTCTTTTTTTTTTTTTTTTTAACTATCTTTATAAGTTTGTAAGTCACCTCATGGTGATTAAACTGCACTAATATTCCCAACTTATTCTCATTTATGGAAAACATCAATACCAATTTCCTGTGGGACCCATTCTGTGACCCAACTTGAATGGGTGCTGTGTGCTGCAGTTTCTGGTGTGTTTGTCCATGTAAGTGACAGGGGTGTGTGTGTGTGTTAATGTTTTCAGCCTCCCGGAGGGCCTAGCTCATACCTTAGTGTTTCTGTGGTTCACGGTCTGAAGAATATATTGAAGACTCTGAGTCCACACATAACTTTAGGCCAGGATTCTCTTCATAAGTGAATCCTGTTAGGAGTTGGGAGTGCAGAAGCCTGATTGCTGGTCATGGAGCCAAGCCTACTTGAGGTGGAGGAGGGAACCCGAGTAATGCCCTATTTTGAAAGAGGGTGTAGATAGAGGTAATGATGGCACATATCCCTTTCTCTCCCTTGTCTCCCGCGATAGACATCTCCCCAACCAGTTCTCATAGTTCTGCAATACCCTGGACACCTTACTTCTTGCTTTTATTTTCCTGCACACAGCAGTCCCTGCTCCCACCCACTCATCCAAACCATGACAGTGCCACAGAATTAGCCCCTCCTGGACCCACTGAACAGTAGATGCACCCAGCTCCTATAGTCTCAACTATAGGAGCTGGGTGCATCTACTGTCCGAGCTACGTGGGAGGCTGTGGTGGCAGATCGCTTGAGCCCAAGAGCTCAAGGCCAGCCTGGGCAACAAAGACTGTAGGGCATGCTTCTGTTTTCCTGAGGTCATTAATCTCCCGCCTTAACACTTAGTTTACCTTCGTCTAAGCCTCTCGCTTTACAGTTGTGCAGGCCTGGGGCACACAAATCACATGGCTAGCACAGACCTCTTTTCCAGGTCGCTGCCCTTTCTGATACCTCATGAAAAATATTTAAATGTTGAAGTGACTCCTGAAGAGGGTCTTGATGTAAAATAACCCACATACCTTGTCATGTTTTTTCTACTGAGGGGGGGTTTTACTTGTGTTTGGGCTTATTTGCCAAAATCTGGGCAGGGGGCGGGGAGTCTAGGTATGAACATGTTCCTCCCAGCAGGATTTGACCCTGAAGACTCTAAACCCAATTTCAGACCACATTTAACCACTGGCTACCGAGAAAAAGTCAAGAGACAAGGTGAAGAGAGAATTGTATTACAGTTTGTATGTTACAAATACCTAAGAAACTATTTTCTTTACATCATTATTGCCATAGATGTTTTATCTTTGTACAGTTTCACATAACTGTAATGTGTGCTTTTCAGCTCGAGCCCTTACAGACCCACCATGTGGAGGCCCAGTTTTCTGACCTGCAAAGGTCAGAAACTGCTGGTAAGTTCAGAAGTTGCTGATCTTTTGCAGCAGGGTTTGACGCCGCTCCTCAGGGCTAATGTTCTCAGCAATGGACTTTAAGAAACGCTGCTCATTTACCTTCTGGAGCAAAGAGTTAATAGAAGGGTTGGCCTTGCTCAGGGTTTCATAGCAGGTGAGGATTTCCAAGGCCAGAACGTAGAGTGGTTCACAGACCTCTTGGTGGAGCATGGCCATAACGTGCAGTGCATGACAGAACACCTGGGTGTAAACAAACAGGGTTTCTTGGGTCAGGTCCTGTTCTTGTCCTTGGGCCCAAGGGCCAACTGACTGTATCAACCTAACTGAGTCCAGAAGGTTGGTCAGACTGTTACAGAGGAGTCTGACCACGTGGTTCCAGCCTTCCACAGGAAGCCAATTATGACAACTCTGGCTGCAGAGAAACTGAAAAACTCTCAGGAAGAGTATGGAGAGTTGGAGCTCCCGGGCAAAGGGCTTCAGGTTGAGCAGGGGAACAAACTGAATGTACTCCAGGCTGTAAGGGACATGTAGGAGCTGTCTCTCCAACAGGCTCCTGGTCAGCTGGTGAAGGTACTGCCACTCCTGGGGGCTGCACCAGGGCATGACCTGTACCAGGGCTACCAGAAAGCCCTTACTGAACAATCTGACCTCCTCAGGATTGCCCACATCTACCACCAAGAGAGATAGCATCTGCTCGGAGATGCTGCTGGAGATGCAGCAGCACTCCATCCAGGCCAGAAGCCCTGTGCCTGGCCCGTACCCTGGGTGCACCTGGGAGGTCCACTCGTCGTCAGAAAGCTTACAGATCTCAAAAAGTGTGGCTGGCACCTCGCACTTAAAGTGGCCCTCAAAGAAGCTCTTCAGTCTCAGCCCCACAGTCCAGTCTAGCTGTTCCAACTTCCGGTGGAGCCAGGACAGGGACTTGATCCAGGTATCTGGGGAGAAGGTCTCAGCGTTGGCTAACACGATCTCACAAAGGAGCTCCAGGATGTGGATCACCAGATCCTTCCGATCCAAAGAGAGGCACCGCTTCTCTCGGGGGAGCTGCCAGTACTTGCTGAAGCCATTCAGGAGTTGGCACAGGCTGAAGATGAGGGGGAATGGGGAGCAGGTCTGGAGCCAGTATTCCTCTAAGCATGCACTTGCTTCTAGGGTCTGGATGAAGATCTTCAGGCTGAGGTCTACCTCTTCAACATCTAGCATCAAGAATGGCAGGACAAACTCCTTCAGCACCTCATCTGGCTCAAGGAGAGCAGCGACTGGGATCCCTTGGGGCTTCACAGGATTCAACAGGCAGCTCAGGAGTTCGAGAAACTGCCTTTCTTCCTTGGGTGTAGAGAATTTTGTCCAGATGGCTTCTTTGAGGCATGACACCATGAAGGTGGTGGATGAACTTGACTCTTGCTCTCCCACAAACCTAAGGGCAGGGAAGGCAGTGAGAATCTGAGCCAGGAACTTGTGAGTGCCAAGATTGAGCACAGCCATGCTGCACATTTTCTTCACTGTGATCTCTGGGTGTACTATCACCAGGCGGGCGACAGAAGCTACCGCTTTAGCCAAGCCCTGTTCAGAGGCACTCTGTGTAAGCTGGTTAAAAGTGGTGTTGAGGTCTTCCTGAAAACCCTCCAAGTACGCCAGCAGCTTTCCAGAGAGGCCCTTCTGCCCCCAGGAATGCAGGACACCTGAGAGGACTTTATTTTTATCTGGCAGTGAAAGGTCTGCATAACATTCCAGAATCAAGCCAATCACTTGTTTCACCTGCAACTCAGGGATGGCTCTGTCAGCTGTGCTGACTTCTATCACCGTTTCCAGCAGCTTTAACACCAAGTCTGGTTCTTGGAAGAGAGCCCTGTTATTCACCAGGCAGGCTACCCACTCATCCGAGAAGGCCCACTTCTTTTCAGAAGCAAAAATGTAGCACATTTCCATATGCCGATCCATCTTTTGCTCAATAATGGCCATGGCAATCGAGGCCGTGATGTCCTCAAAGCTCTTGTTCTTCAGCACTCGGCTCGTCTTCCTCAGGAAGTCCTTGACGTTCTCTGCCAGCTCAGTGACCCCTTGCCTCTCCTCCTTGGACAAGCTGGTGGTATCCAGGTAGAGCTTCAAGTTCTGGCTGAAGGAAGTCAGGCTGTCACATAGCCGGTAGCTGTCGTAACTGGTCCCCCGGCTGCTGTTGAGCATGGCCTGCAGCTCCTCCCCCCACTCCCGCAGCAAGCTGCGCATGAATTCAAAGCCCAGGGAAACGGTCTCGCTTGGGAGCTTGGCCAGTGAGGTGAGGCTGACATCCCGCTCTGCCTCCTTTACTTTCTCTGCCAGCGCCTGTTGGTGGTATGGGTTCTGAGTGTCCGAATTCCACACAGAGATCACTGTGGCCAGTTTGTCCAGGTATACAGTGGCAGACACTTCCTGGGGGTCGTCCTCCATCAGTGCAAACACGGTTAGCATGTCAGCCAGGTTGGCTAATGCACAGCACTTCATTCCGAGGCACTGGATGCTGTTCTGGATTTGCTTCAGCCCATGAAGCAGCATTGCCAACAGAGGCATGGTAGGACACACATCTGGGTCAGACTTGAACCTCTTTGGAGGATGGGAGAACTCATCTGAAGAGGGCAAGTACTTATGGGCCATCATTCTAAACTGGGCAAGCAGGGGGTCCTGTTGATTGCCCTTGTGTTTCATCATCTCCCACCAGACATCGAGGAAGAAGGCCACATCTTTGGATGAAGTGTCAGTAGTCATGTGCTCCAAAAAGCGCTCTAGTTCTGTGCGGCAGACCGTGGTAGGCAGGGCCATCAGGAGCTGGATAAAGAGTCCAGAAGCTTCCAGGGATTTGAGCAGCTCAAAAAGAACTGTGTGATTGATAGTAGGGATCATGTTGCCCACTGAGAAGAACACATCTTCCTGCCACCGAGTTTCAGTGTCAGAAGGGCTAACAGGGCAGGGCTGAAGAACCTTGGCCCAGATGATGATCAGAGCTTTCTTCTTCCAGGCAAAGGGCTGGGAATGTGCAGTGGCTGAGGAGATCTCCCTCAAGGCCTCCACAATGGGCCTCCCAACATGTTCCCAGTCAGACTTTGCCAAGTCTGCCAATACTTTGGGGTGGAACAGCTGCTCGGCCAGCAAGAAGCCCCCATGCAGGATAGTTATTTCTTCACAGATGTTCAAGGCCCCTGCACAGAGAGATACCAAGTAAGACAGAGTAAAAACTTTTCAAAATAGTAAGCAGAGGTTGGAGGGAGACAGCTATTAGCAGCCCAGCTATCATCATCGAGGTTAGAAATAATAAGGGTTTTAAATGACATCAGTAGGAGAGGGAGAAGATGGCGTGGTTATAAGAGCCACTGCAGAGCTGGATTCAAAAGGACTCAGTTGAGGAATAAAAAATGTCCCCCAAGCTTTGTAGTCTGGGAACTGGGAGGACAATGGGTACCATTACAAACGGAACAGATGAGAACCAGAACAAGTCTGAGAGAAGCCAAGTTCAGTTTTGGTTGTTTGGAGTCTGAGGTAGAACATGAAGCTAGAGCTGTCCTCCAGGAATGGAAATGCAGAGTTGAAGCTCAGGAGGAAAATCAACCTAGAAATGTGATTCCAAGAGGTATCTGCCAAGCAGATCACTGGAACCAAGGAAGTGGATGAGACCCTTCAGGAAGTGTGTGAAGAGAGAAAGCTGGACTGCTGAGGCTAGACACCCCCAGCAAGGGACTGGCCAGCAGAGGATTAGGGGGAAAGGTTTAGAAAGACACAGCATAAGACACTCCCAAACTATAGGGGCCACCAAGTGTGTCCTGTAGGACATGATAACTGAGCTTTTCATGATACAGACCACGGGGGGCACAACTGCAAGGTAAAGGGCAAAGAAGCAAGCAGACAAGCCCTGCCTTCCCCCTTCTGTAGCCTTGCCTTGCAGGCAGGTTTCAAATATTCCTCTACCACCCCAGTGCTGCTCCAGTCAAGATGGACAAGCTACTCACGGCCATAGTTCTATGGGAGAAACCAGAGGGTAGAAACAAAAAGTACTGCACTAGATTAAGAAAGAAAAGTCAGGCCGGGTGCAATTGCTCAAGCCTGTAATTCCAGCACTTTGGGAGGCCGAGGTGAGAGGATTGCCTGAGCCCACAGCCTAGGCAACTTGGAGAGCCCTCATCTCTACAATAAATCAATAAATGAGCTGGGTGTGGCAGTGTGTGCCTGTAGTTCTGGCTACTTGGAAGGCTGAGGCCAAAGGATCACCTGAGCCCAGCAGATGGGCGCTGGGGTGGCCGTGAGCATGCCACTGCACTCTAGCCTGGCGATGGAGTGAGACTCCAACCCTGAAAAAAAGAAAAGTCCTTCCTTTAGTGAGCTATGAATTGACACAGGCTTATAACAGAAGGCATCTTGGGATGTTTAATCAGACACAAGTTTAAATCCTAGCTCAGCCAATTAAAAGTGATGTAATTTTGGCCGGATGCAGTGGTACATGTAATACCAGCTACTTGAAAGGCGGAGGCGAGAGGATCGCTTGAGCCCAGGGGGTCGAGACTAACCTTGGCAATAGTGAGATCCCATGGGAAAAAAAGTGATATTAGGCCAATTACTTCTATGATCCTCCTGCTCATATATGTATGAGGAGGAGGGCAGTTCATGTGATTACTCAGAGGATCCAATGATACACACCTGGCACTGGATTGATGCTGTTACCTCCTGATCCTGTCTCCCAGAGATGCTACAAAGGCTAAGTAAGATAACAATAACAACCAGGCAAATTAAGTGCTCAATAAATATTGGCTTCCCCAGAACTTTCCTTTGTTGGCAGGACCATAATCCTGTCACTATCCTTTGCCTCTCCCAGCTCAGAAACATAAAAGACATAGGCCTTTATCAGGTATGTTTCCTTTGGCCCCAAAACTAAAATCAGATGACAAACACTGCTCACTATTCAACATTCCTGACTCCTCCCCTTTCCCAAGGCTTAAGATGCTACCCCTTCCTCAGTCTCTCATACCCCCAAGAGCACATATTCCCCATTTGCACAGGCAAGGATCAGCAGAGAAAACAATGGTTCCAGAAGACTAATATCCTGCCTCTCCCACCACTGATGGAAGCAGCAAAAGGCCAAGGGATCAGCACCCCTGGGCAATCCACTAGTGAAGGCAATCCACCTCGGCTCAGAGGGCGGCGTCAGACTCCCAGGGAGGGTTAGGTTGCTGAGGGGTCTCTGGCACAGGCTGCTCTCCTAGGGCCCCAAAATATGTTCCCTTCTGATGCTGTAAATTTAATTTTATTGCACTATCAGCTTAACTGAGCATGTGTTTGGCCCTCAACACCTGCCTTTCAGACCCAGTAAGTATGTACCTATGTTATGTGAAGTAGTAAGTCGCAGGAGCAGTTAACAGCTGGAAAAAACTCCAAGTGATCACTAATGGTTAACTAGCACTTGTGAGTGCCCACTTATGCTTGTTAAGTGTTTACTCCATGCCTGGCATTGTGCTAGGTGGAACACTTATGATCTCTTTTCGTCTCCAAAATAACCTTATGAGGACTACTATTCCTGTTTTAGAGATGGGAACATTGAGGCTCAGAGGCAGTTTGCTTAAGATGTCACAACCTCAAAGTAGTGGGGCTGGGACAGAAATTAGACGGCAGTAACCCTCCAAACCCTTGGAGCTCTGCCATTCCCCTCCGAAAGGAGGGGTTTGGGTTGGCACTGGACCACTGCTCCAACCTACTATTATTGCCACATCCTGAGGTGCCCCACCCCCAGCTCTCCCTAAACAGCCTCCTGGTCTTATGCCCTTAAGGACTTACCCAGCAGGGTGGAGAGACTTGGCAGGGAGCCATCGATTTCTATCGGCTCCCACTCCTCTCGTCCAGGCCTTGCCTCTGAGGATTCTGAATCAAGACGCACGCCCAGGTTCAAAAAGTGCCCTATCCGGTGCTGCAACCGCTCCCCACAACTGCCCGCGTGATAACGCTGCTTCGTTCAAGGCACTGTACTGGGCCCTGTATACACGTGATCTCAACGAAAACTCCCCCGACTCAGTGAGGAAGGCACAGTGTCATCATTCCCGCTCTATCAATGAGGAAATGATGAGGATCAGAAACGTGTTCAAGAAGTTAGGAGATGTTCAATAAGTGAGACGGTCGGGACATCTGCTACTCCCCCGCGCGTGCTCCGAGCCCGGCATTTCCCAAAACACGTGCACTAACCTCGACCGTTTCCAGGGCTCTAACTTCACAATCGGTTTTTTTGCCCCGTGGGAAGGGGTCACAGGAAGCAAGAGGCGGGCCAAAGAGCGGCGCGCGGCTGAGCTTGGTCCCCGGACCCCCCGTCTCCAAGGACCCCCCCGGTCCTCCAAACCCCTCCCGACCCGGAGGTTTTCCTTGGCCCGGGCCCCCGAGAGCGTGCGCGGCGAGACGGGGCGCGTT
>NW_007246181.1:320077-348801 GCF_000164805.1 Carlito syrichta
GCCCCGCGCGCACGCGCACTCCTACGGACGAGCCGCGGCGTCGAGGCCGCCCAGCCCACAGCGCCCCCTCCTGGCCAGAGGCCTCTCACCACCAACAGGCAGGTACCCCGGCTTTCCTTCCCCGTCACCCATCTGTACATTCCCGTTGCCCAGCCCTACTTCTTGGGTCCCAGAAGGTCGTCTTCATCAGTCCTTGACCCCTCACTAATTCTCACCCAGTAACCCCGCACACAGCTCACCCACGCTGAATGCCCTTCCCCGAGCTGCCCATAAACAGACATGGACGCGTTCCCTGTTTGCAGTCTCCAGTCTCACACTCGACCTGCCCAGCCCCACAGACACGCAGTCGCCCTCAGTGCTTTCAGTGCCGTACTGCCTCTCTCGGACATCAGCAACACCCACTATTCTGGGATCACAGACGCCTTGGAAACTGATGGACAGCCCTCCCCCAAAATGCACTGAGGGTGCTAAAACATCTGTGGGACTGATCAAATCCACTGGACCCCTACTTTGCAATCTGTACTTATGAAAACACGCAAATACCCACACAATACCCTGTCTCTTCTCCCCAAACCTAATCATTACCAGCCTCATGTGTTAACTCACCATCCCCCAGTGCCTAACACCAGGTATCACCTACAGAGGACAGAGGGGCCCAGCCTCCACTATCCCAATGTGTCAGATGAAGTTTGAGATGGACTGTGCTGCCATCAAGCAGCTGAAGGGTCCTGTGAGCAATCAGGAGAAACTGTTGGTGTACAGCTACTATAAATAGGCCACCCAGGGCGACTCAACATCCCTGCCCCTTCCGACTCAGATGTGAAAGCCAAGGCCAAGTGGGAGGCATGGAACGAGAACAAAGGGATGTCCAAGATGGATGCCATGAGGATCTATGTTGCCAAAGTGGAAGAGCTAAAGGAGGAGGAGGCTGGTTAAGGACACATTGGCAGACATAAAGCAGCAGCATGGTGCCTCTGGTAGGGAATGGGCTTCCTAAAAAACCTTGATGGCTGAAATGTCCTGAAACATCAATAAATCACTTCAACTGCATGGGAGTCATTGTCTGCTGTTGGAAAAGAGAAATTTAGTGACTCTGAGTCCCAGGAAGTGTCCAAAATGTAGAAAAAACATCTATGGCCTTTTATGTAGTTTCAAGTGGAGTTCCCAGCCTTCCTAGTCCAAGAGCATATTTGGCAGGAGAGGGAATAGAGGACTTCTTAAAACAGTGGTCCCCGACCTTTTTGGCATCAGGGACCGGTTTCGTGGAAATTTTTCCATAGACCAGAGTGGGGCAGGAGAGGGGTGTGCAGTCATACCTCACTGCTAATGTTAATCTGTATTTGCAGCCACTCCCTAGCACTAGCATCACCACCTCAGCTCCACCTCAGACCATAAAGCATTAGATTCTCACATGGAGCACTCAACCTAGCTTCTTCATGCGTGGTTCACAATAGGGTTTGCGCTCCTATGAGAATCTAATGCCACCACTAATCCGACAGAATATGGAGTTCAGGCAGTAATGTGAGCGATGGGGAGCAGCTGTAAATACAGATGAAACTCCACTCAACGGTCACTCACCTCCTGTTGTGCAGCCCGGTTCCTAACAGACCATGGACTGATACCAGTCTGTGGCTGGGGGAGTTGGGGATCCTGTCCAAAAAACGATGGTGGCTGAAATCTCCTAAAATGGTTGCAAGATAAATGCTGTGGAATTGCCTGTGAGACCATTTTCCAGCAACTCGGCCTTTTTGGAGGCCAAGGCCCAGGCTCCTCCTCTCTTTAGGAGGTTGTCGATTCACAAATACCCCAATTACAGAGGGGAAAGGGGGTCTGTCTTCCAAAAAGCTAAAGTCAAACCTAAAAGGCCCCACTGGAACACAGCCCTGATGAAGATAATGTCTTGAGGGTAGCAAAGCTGTTAATGACAATGTGGTGAAGCAATTGATGAATCACAACAGCAGTTGAGAAACAATGGAGTTGATGGTTTCAAATTCCAGCCCCAGAAAGACCCATCTAAGGCCTAGTAACCAAAAATCTCTTGGGAGTACTCCATAGTTAACCCTGGTTTCTGTTTGCATGTTTGTGGGACAATCTGTATATGAAGTATATGTGGAACTTGTTGTAAGAGCACAACACACCCCTTGACCTACGCAAGTATCAAAGTGCCTGAGCCTAGCTTCTACTCCATAGGGTCAATTATCACGGAGGAGTCAATGCCTCCATCAATGCTACTGTGTGTAGTGGCTGGGATATGGAGGGCTATGTGATATTCGGAGACGTCTGCTGTGGCATGGGATTTTCTAGTACTTTTCCTAAGTTAAAAACTATTTTCAGCCAGGCATGGTGGCTTATGCCTGTAATCCCAGCACTTTGGGAGGCAGAGACAAGAGGACTGCCTAAACTCAGGGGTTTGAGACCAGCCTGAGCACCATGGGGAGACCTTGTCTCTACAATATATCAAAAGAATTAGCCGGGTGTGGTGGTGCATGCCTGTGGTTATAACTACTTGCAAGGCTGAGGCAGAGGGCTCACCTGCCCAGCAGGTCAAGGCTGCAGTGGCTGTGAGTACCACTGCACTCCAGCCTGGGTGACAGAGTGAGACTCTGATTCAAAAAAAGATGAAACCCAAAAACTACTTTCATAGATTATGACATCAGGTCAGCTCCCAGTTCATGAGGGACCAATAAAAAACAGAAGCAACAACCATAAAGACTTCAGAGGACAAAGGAAACCAAATATCACCAGATTTCATGATCTTCTGTTCACACATTTGCAGAAAGCTGCTGTACACATAAGTATATAGCTTAATAAAGAAGTATACCCAGCAGACCATAGAGACTAAAAAACTAATCCTTGTAACTATAAATTGAGCAAGAGCTACATTGTAGAACAGCAATGCTGTTCTCTCTTTGAAGGATGTTATGGACACATTTTGGTAGTTTTAGGAACATGATTCACATTCAATACTAATGGTAAAAAAAAATACATTTTCTTCCAAAATATGGTGGCAAGTAGGAGCTATGGATATAGCTATACCATTAGGTAAATCATTATAGAACCTAATAAAGTAAAATGTGCTATTATTAGGACTGCAGAAAGTAACTGTAGGATAGATTAACTAAAAACAACAGGAATCAAAACAGGGTACAGTGTAAACAGTGTGTTAAATTTTGTGAGGAAAAGGGAGAAAATGAGGATTTATATATGTGCATTTGCTTACTCTAAGTAGTTACCTATAGGAGGCAAGGGGAATGAGATTGATGGGGTCAGGGTAGGACATGGACTTTATATAGCTACCTAGGCTAATTCTCCAGGTTAACCTAGGAGAACTCAGGCAACGCAGTATTCTCAATGTCTCTTGATTTAACCTCAAGGCACATTTGAATTTATACTAGGACTCTACAAGTCTTCAACTCAAAAACAAAATGATCACTCTAAAAACACAACTCTGAAGAGCTTTCCGACTTCATCTGTTTAAAACATCAGCTGGGGCAAAGTAATGCTTACTTTAATCTCATTTTCTTTTTCTTTTAACTCATCTTACTATCACTCCCATTCTTTTCTTTTCTTTTTTTTTTTTTTTTTGAGTTGGAGTCTCACTCTGTCGCCCAGACTGGAGTGCAGTAGCCGCTCCCGGCCACCGCGGCCTCGACCTGCTGGGCTCCGGCGATCCTTCCGCCTCAGCCTTCCAAGTAGCCGGAATTTTTTGATTTATTGTAGAGAAGAAGTCTCGCCTGCCAATAATCTTATTTTCTAACCGATCATACTATCCACCTAGAGGTGAGAATGTAATCATAGCTTTTGGTTTAAAATTACTGTTTTAGCTGGGCTCGGTGTCTCAGCCTGTAATACTGCGCCTTGGGAAGCTGAGGTGAGTGGATTGCCTGAGCCCGCAGGTTCGAGACCCGTCTGGGCAACTTGGCAAGACCTTATCTCTACAATAAGTCAAAAATTAGCCGGGCGTGGTAGCACGCGCCTATAGTTCCAGCTACTTGGAATGCTGAGGCAGAAGGATCGCTGGAGCCCAGCAGGTCGAGGCTGCGGTGGCCAGGAGCAGCCATTGCACTCCAGTCTGGGTGAGAGAGTGAGACTCCAACTCAAAAAAAAAAAAGAAATACAAGATAAGCAGACAAACAGGAAACTAACATGTGTTATTTATTCAGTACTTATATAAGCCACTTATTTTACTGCAGTAACTTAGAGATCCACACTGCAGCAGTCTCATACGCTGGGAAAAGTAGTTTTCACAAGAACAGTATTACTAGAGATAAACACCAACAATTAATAATCTAGCCGGGCTCGGTGGCTCAGCCTGTAATCCCGCGCCTTTGGGAGGCTGAGGTGAGTGGATTGCCTGAGCCTGCGGGTTCAAGACCCGCCTGGGCAGCGAGACCTCATCTCTACAATAAATCAAAAAATCAGCTGGGCATAGTAGAGCACGCCTATAATTCCGGCTACTTGGAAAGCTGAGGCAGAAGGATCACTGGAGCCCAGCAGGTCGAGGCTGCGGTGGCCATGAGCGGCCACTACACTCCAGTCTGGGCGACAGAGTGAGACTCCAACTCAAAAAAAAAATAATAATCTAATGGCAAACTTGGCAATTAGCATCTCATGGTCTAAAGAGGCAAAGAAGTTTATTTGATTATTCAAACTTCATATAATAATCTACTCATGTATGAAAAATGAACCCATTACCCAGAGGAGGAACTTGTGTAACTTTGGTTTGCTCTAAAACTCATGATTGCTTCCCTAAGATAAGGAATGAAAGGGGTGAATGAAAAGCTATGAAGTTAGACGAGGGTTTTTTCTCTCAGTGAAGGAAAGATCACTGCTACAGGAAGATAACCAAAAACTCGCCCAAAAATTTCCAGGCCCTACCCTGCCAGTAAGGGAGAACAAGAAAGATGATGATTTATAAGTAATTTTATACATGTTACTTTGGAACTGGTATCCTGAGTCAATCCTTTCCAATCTCCTCAGTTTAATCTCTAAAATCTGAATCTGGCCACCACTTTCAATAATGAGACTGGCATAACAGCTTGATTTCAGAAGCATACTTTCAAAAAAAGTTTGATACCCAATACAATTGTTTCCAGTGATTAAAGTCTATTTGTTCTGTAGAGCCAACAAGTACAAGGAAACATTTTTTTTTAAATTTCAGGCTGAAGAAATCATTTAGTTCGTTTTTAAGAAATCTAACATATTTCTTGCAAGGATGTGTAGCGTCATATCACATTAAATCCTTCCCATCTGTTTTCTCTGGCTACTAGAAATGTAAAAGCAAGTAAGAAGGAATGCCAACTAATTCTTTTAGCCTCTCGCTACGTGCTGACAGTGTTACTGTTAAAAGTAATTGATTTTATTTGACCAGTTGTTCTCATAAAATCAACGTTTTCACAGCTTACCAAAAACTGCCTCCATCTCCACCCAAGGGTAACGCCCCATACAGCTGTCCGAGTCTGAAAAATCACTTGTCACTAATCTCATATAGCTATGAACAGAAGGTGCCATTCCAGTGACAGTTCAAATTAAAGCAAGAGTTCTCCTGGACTAATGATAACTGGATTTCATCTCTAAAATAAACCAGTGCTTTCAAAGACTGAGATACACAAATTCATCACCCAGGCCTCCATGCCTATACAGTAAACAACCAAAGAGGAAGAGTATTTATCAGGGACAGACGTATCAGGCCTCACAGGTGCCGCAGAGGAATCACAAAAGCTTGTTCCACATAATATCTTCCATTAACCTGAAGCCTTCGGTTTATTTTGTTTAGCAAACCACTCATCACTTTTATCTGCCGCCAGTGCCTAAAGAAATAGAAATGAAAGATACATTTATTTCAAGTCTGAAAAACGAAAAGTATAGCCCACCTTATACCTCAGTATACTGTCCACAATAGAAAAATTAACATTTAAACAGTGTCCAGGCCAGGCATGGTGGCTCACACCTGTAATCCAAGCACTTTGAGAGGGAGAGGTGAGAGGATTGCCTGAGCCTAGGGGTTCGGAAGCACACTGGGCAACACGGCAAGACCCCATCTCTACATTTTTAAAAAAGTAGCCGGGTGTGGTGGCACATGCCTGTGGTTCCAGCTACTTGGAAGGCTGAGGCAGAAGGCTCGCCTGAGCCCAGCAATTCGAGGCTGTGGTGGTCGTGAGTGTGCTATTGCACTCCAGCCTGGGCAACAGAGACTCTGATTCAATCTCCGAGGATTCTAGTTTGAACAGTTGGGACAACAGATACACTGTCCTATTCAGGGGAGGAGCAGGGTTCAGAGGAAGAAAAAGAACTGGTTGTAAAGCCTGAAGGGCCTCTGTCCAGTCCTTGCCTGTATGATATGTACTGAATGTATAATATTCATGGGTGAGTGCCTTCATCTTTCTGAGCCTGTTTCCTCAACTGCAGAGGAATGCTATCAACCTTGCATCTAATACTTGATGAAGTATTAGAATATGTATATAAAGCACTTATGGACATGGCAATATAAGAGATGCTTAATAAATAGTAACTTTTGCCAAGTGCGGTGACTCACGCCTATAATCCCAGCACTTTGGGAGGCCGAGGTGAGAGGATTGCCTGAGCCCACAGGTTTGAGACGAGCCTGGGCAACTTGGCAAGATCTCATCTCTAAAATAAATCAAAAAATTAGCTGGGCGTGGTGGTGCATGCCTGTAGTTCCAGCTATTTGGAAGGCCAAGGTGGAAGGATTGCCTAAGCCCGGCAGATCAAGGCTGTGGTGGCCATTAGTGTGCCACTGCACTCTAGCCTGGGCAACAGAGTGAGACTCCAACTCAAAAAATAAAATAAAATAAAATAAAATAAATAGTAACTTTTATTTACTATTATTAAATGAATAGATTTGAGGTAAGATAAATTAAGTTATAGACATGCTAAGCTTGAAATGTCATGGGCTTCCCAGGTGAAGAAGTTCACTGGATAAAACACTGGTCTCAATAGGAAAAGCACTACACTTAGAAGAAAAAGTTGTTAAGTTGGACTTCATCAAAATAAATTTCTGGCCATGGTGGCTCATGCCTGTAGTCTTGGCACTTTGAGAGGCTAAGGTGGAAGAACAGTTCGAGGCCAGGAGTTCGAGACCACCCTGGGCAACACAACAAGACCTTATCCCTACAAAAAAAAAAAATTAGCTGGTTGTGGGGGCATGTGCCTGTAGTCCTAGCTACTTGATAGTCTGAAGCAGGACGATTACTTGAGCCCAGGAGCTTGAGGTTACTATGAGCTATGATCAAGCCACTGTACTCCAGCATGGGTGACAGAGTGAGATCCAATCTCTAAAATAAAATAAAAATTCCTGCTCTTCAAAAGACTCTATTATAAAGAAAATAAATAGGCAAGCTACAGTCTGGGAACAGTACCTGCATTTGTAAGTGATGAAATGATGAAATATTATGGTACAGAGTTGATGGGTAACAGTGACATAAGGATTTGTTGTACTCGCTTATGTATATTTGGAATTTTTAATCATGAAATATTAAACAATGAAGCCTATTATGAAAAAACGGACAAAACATATAGCAAATGGCCAATCAGCATATGAAAATGTGCTCAACATCATTAATCATCAAGGACATACAAATTAAAACCACAATGAAAAAACATTTTGTGTGTGCTAGAATGGCTAAAAATAACAGATAAAAAACAAACTACATGCTGGTGAAGATGTAAAGCACCTGGAGTTCCCATAAGCATACAATGGTCCAATTACATTCGACAACTGTTAGGCACTTTCTTATAAAGTAAAAGCAATTCTACTTCTAGGTATTTACCCAAGAGAAATGAAACACCTACAAGAAGATTTATTCAAGAATGTACACAGCAGTCCTCCTTAAAATAGATAAAAATATGGCAACAGCCTAAATATCCACCATCAGAAAAATGGATAAACTATTATATCTGTAAAATTGAACATTACTAAGCAATAAAAAAAAACAATGATCTATGCAGGGAGGAATCTCAAAAATGTTCAGTGAAAAAAGCCAGGGACAAAAGAACACCTATTGAATGATTCCATTTACACGAAATCCAAGAACAAACAAAACCAATCTACCATGACAGAAATCAGAATGGTAGCTGCCTCTGGGAGATGGGGGTGTAAACTACTTGGAAATGGGCATGAGATAACTTTCTGCAATGGTGAAAGTGGTCTATATTTTGTTTTGAGTAGTGGTTATATGAGTATATACAACTGTCAAAACATTTAAATTCTATTTAAATTATACCTCATCAGCAACAACTACTTGTCTGGATCACAGGAAGAGTTTGGAACTAGAGATGAAGACATCAGAAAATGGATGATGGTTTAAGTTCAGAGCAGAGGTAACCAAAGTAGCAAGTAATCTCTCTTCAGAGAAGAATGCAGAATGAGAATAAAAAACTGCCAAAGTGGTACTATGGGTAAAAAAACATTTTGGGATAAATAAGATGCATGACTGAGAATAAACTGTCAGAGATGTGAAAGTGGCAGGACCCCCCCCCCTTTTCTGAGTTGGAGTCTCACTCTTTCGCCTAGGCTGGAGTGCAATGGCACGCTCACCACCACCACAGCCTCAACTTGCTGGGCTCAGGTGATCCTTCCTCCTCAGTCTCCCAAGCAGCTAAACTACAGGCATATGTCATCACGACTGGCTAATTTTTTGATTTTTTGTAGATATGAGGTCTTGTCAAGTTGCCCAGGCTGGTCTCAAACCCGTGGGCTCAGGCAATCCTCTCACCTTGGTTTCCCAAAGTGCTAGGATTATAGGCTTGAGCCACCATTCCCGGCCAGTGGCAGGATCTCTTAAAACCAGATGAGAAGAGTGCTCAGAGGAGGAAGAAGTTTGTCAATGGTATGAAGAAGTAAGAAGGAAAGAGCCTAGCAAATTTGCTAGCTGAAAGGATGACTGAGATTCTCTTTTCCCTCATGATAAAATTGATAAAGCTGGTATTTTCTATTCATTTCCTACTTTAACTAACATTAATCGAACATTTGCTATTATGTTAGTAGTCTGACAAGCTCTATAAACTACAACCATCTTATGACACGGATACTCTATATTTTCTCAAATTTTTAAATAAGGAGACCAAAGTTCAGAGTTTAAATTGCTTAAGGTCATACAGACATTAAATGACAGAACTAGGATAGATTGGTTCACTACTTTAATCATTCAACCAAGTATTCACAGAATGTCTACTACATGCCAGGTATGTGCTAGAAGCTGGAATCCCATAATGAACAACTGTTTTGAATGCTTCTGAATGATAGATTTTGATGAGAATCTAAAAGTTGTTCCTGTATTTGGCAAGACAGAGGTCACTGATGATGTCAATGTGACTACTTAACAGACGAGAGTCAGTGCAGAGCAGACTAAAGTGTAAATGGGAGATAAGAAGTAGAAACAGTATGCAGTCAGATTTTTAAAAGAAGAAATCCAGCTATAAAGAAATCTGGAGAAGGGATGTGGGGTAAATAAAAACTTTTCAAAAGCTCTTGGAGCCTGTTTGTATTATGAGAACAATCCACTAAAAAGAAAAAGACTGGTGCTGTAGAATGAGCTATGAAGCAAGAGGGGATAGTACCAGGATTTCCACTGAGTAGAATCATGCTATACACAAGAGCAGTGGTTCCCCATGGTAGCCTGAGGTAGCAGAAAGGCACAAATGCTGAGTCCAGATAAGGGGTCATATAGGTGGCAATGAAGACATAGGTCCCTGGCTCAAAAGTCACCCTGACAGCAAAAGGATATGGTTCTTATGGTAAGAACCTGGACCCTGTTGCTTTGGCCCTTCCTAATACACACGTAATGCCATCCCTCTTAGGTCTATGGTGATATAAATTTAGAAATGACTCACGTCATCCAACAATTTGCTTCCCTCAGGATCCATCTTAGAAAGTTCTCGAAATGCTTCATCCCCAACGAAGCAAATTTCATGTCCATCCTACACCAATAAAGAGAAAAGAAATTTGGCAAAAAGACATCTCCAAAGAAACCCCTGGTACAGCCTGTCCCTTTCCTGAGTAATGCTTACAGGGTCGGCCAGAATAACTACTTGTACTGTTGCTTTCCCTGGGGTATCCAGGCTCACCAGCGGAGTCAGAATCTTCTGGTTCTCCTTTTTCATCAAGTCTTCTAAGTCTGGCAGCTTGAGGAAAACAAAGAGGCAAGTGAGCAAAGGGTCAACACATTACCCTTACGGCAAAACCCTCATCAGCCCTAGAGAAATATCAGATCAACCAGAAAGAACCAAGGCACCATTTGTTTGATTTTATCATCTCAGTTGCTCTTGAAACAACAACTGACCTTGATGATAAAGCCACAATCAGAATAAACCTCAAGAAGGGAAGGGCAAGGTTCTTAGCTGGGCCAAGTAGCTACAACAGAGCTTAAACAAAAGATCTGGTATCAAACATTACCTCCTTTTGGGGACAAGAAAAGGCAATTCTTCCAAAAGCTGCTGCATGATCAACCACACCCTTAATGCCCTGTAGCTCCAGCTTACACTGAAAAGAAATCAGAAAATGGCTTTATTTTTTGGAACAGGCTATACACATATTCGGTAAAAAAAAAAAAAAGAAATTCAAACAGCATACTACAGGAATAAGGTAAAAACTAAGTCTTTCTCCTACTCTTATCCCAGACAACTAGTCAGCAGTTTCTTGTGTATCCTTATAAAGATACTGCATGCATATCTTTTTTTTACACAAATGGTGGCACAACTGACAAATTATTGTTCCTTTTATTCCTCCACTTAAAGTGACCATTTCAGTATATGATGACTTGCCTCAGTCTTTTTGATAGATACATAGTAATACATTTTATAGATGAACCATAAATTACTGACATATTCTTCTCATCTATAGGACATTAAGGTTCTAATACATTGCTATTACAAACAATTCTACAACAGACAAAATCTTGTACACGTGTCTTTGTACATATGTATGTTGAGCACATCTGTAAAATAATTCCTAGTAGAACTGCTGGGTCAAAGCACAAGGACTAAATCATGCTCAAATACTAGATTATTAAAAAAAAAGAAAAGAAATATATTATGCATTAAATCTTGTTTACACCTCCTCTAATTAAGCATTTCCACTTCTGAAAGGATATATCCCCAAATATAAATGAAAGTAATTTCTGGGTGGTGAGGTTATCACTAATTTTTATTTTCTTCTTTCTGTTTATCTGTATAAACAATGAATCACTATGAAGACACTCTGGGAACAGCTTTCATGCTGACCTCATTTATAAGCCAAACTCAAAGTAACAAGCTAGTTATTTCTCTCCAAGATTGCTCACCTGGTTATCAGCATAACCCAGTAAAGCCCTTTGCTTCTGTTCATCTTTTTCATAAATTTTCATTCCCAGTAGATTAGACCAGTAGTTCAAAGACTTCTGAAGATCAGACACTGCTAGAGTTACTTTTACTACAGGGTCTGTTGGAAAAAACAAAAGTAGAAACAGATAAGTCAGTTCAATGAAATAGAAAGACCAAAACAGGCTCATGTATATAAAAGAATTTAGTTTATGATAAAAGATTTTAAAACTATTAAAGGGCACACTATTCAATAAATGGCATTAAGGTAATTGGCTATCATTTGGCGGGAACTAAATGCAATTACATGGAATACATGTATTACTTACATTAAGTTGAAAGGACTTAAGATTATGAACTTCTTTAAGCTTAATACTTTAACCCATCAGGACGCTGGTGGGTTAAAGTATTAAGTTTAAGTACATTCCTGATAGATTAAAGTATTACGTTGAGGTTAAAGTATTAAGTTTAAGTTTAAAGAATGAAACCATGAAAACACTAGATTTAGGTAATTATTTAATATAATTTTGGAGTAGAGAAAAATTTTTCTTTAAAGTTGACACCAAAGATAGAAAAGCTATGAAGTAAAATGTCTACCAGGTTAAACAAAATGGAAAACTCCTTAACAAACAAACAAAAAGAGTTACAACAAAAATCAGTGCATACACAAAGTAGGAAAAGTTTTTTTGTAATATATGACACAAAAGTCCCTACTATGTACATCACCTTTAAATATTAATAGGAAAAAGATGAGTATCCTAGAAAAATAGACAAAAGTCACAAAGCAGACAGAAGGAATTAGAATAGTCAATTAACATATGAAAAAATATTCAACCTCACAAAAAAAAAATCAAAGAAATTTTTTTATTTTGTTATCTAGTTGGCAAATAATTTTAAAAGTTAGCAGTGTTAACTCCATTACTTGGGGGAAAGGCAGAATCACAATCATATAACACTGATAGAGTGTAAATTAGTACATTTCTGGGCAACAATTTGACAGAATGTACCAAAAGTTTTAAAACGTTCATTGCTTTTGAAAGAGCAAGTGCATTTTCAGCAATTCAAAAAGTAATTGTTGATGTAGGAAGAGCTTTCATCACAAAGACATTCACCACAAAGTTGCTGAGAACAATGAAACACTAGGAACAACATAGGCATCCAACAAAAGAGAATTGTTTATCTTCCTGCAATGTAATAATACAAGGGAATCCTACAGGAGAGATTTAAATAATTATGTTTTTTAATAAAAGAGTAGAAAGATATACTCTAAAATGTTAACAGTAATTATCTCTAGATTACAGGGGTACTGTTTTCTCCTTTTCTTCTGTTTTTGTTTTTTTGCTACTCTAAGAAAAAATTATTTTGTAGAAAGAATAAAAGTAACATCTAACATTACTAGAAACTTTTATATTGTAAAGTGACTTTCTGGAGACTGTTCCATGTCTACACCTGACTATAATAAATTCAATACATTTTTCTTTGGTTTTTCACAGTTAGAACCATTTTTCTGTTTGCTAGAATAGCAATACTATGATCAAGATAAGGTGTTTCTCACAAATGCCTCCACCTGGCAGACTCAATTTTCATTCTTTCCATTTCAAAATCAATAAATACTAGTTGACTGAGAGCCTTAAGAGATGTAGGACAGAGGGTCAAAATCACAGAAAGATTTGAAGATGTCACACTGCTGGCTTTGAACATGATAGGCGACCAGGAGCCAAAGAATGCAGGTGGCCTCTAGAAGTAGAACAAGCAAGGATACAGCTTCTCCCCTAGAGCCTCCAGATGGAACACAATTCTGTCAACACCTTGATTTCAGACCATTTCAGTAAGCCTGGTAAGACCTATTTCAGGCTGGGCACAATGGCTCACACCTATAATCCCAGTACTTTGGGAAGAGGCCAAGGTGAGAGGATTGCTTGAGCCCGTGGGTTTGAGACCAGGCTGGGCAATTTGGCGAGACCTCGTCTCTACAATAAATAAAAAAATTAGTTCGGCATGGTGGCAGGCGCCTATAGTTCCAGCTGCTTGGAAAACTGAGGCAGAAGGATCCTCTGAGCCCAGCAGGTCGAGGCTTCGATGGCTGTGAGTGAGCCACTGCACTCCTGCCTAGGAAACAGTAAGACTCCAACTCAAAAAAAAAAAAGACCTATTTCAGACTTCTGACCTCCAGGACTCTTAAGATAATAAATTTTGTTACATTAAGTCCAAAAAAAAAGAAAGAGATGTAAGATAGGAATGACAATGCCAGTTAGACAGACAGCTTTGAGTACATCACCAATCAAAAATTAATGCCTAAAATTTACTACCATTCTAAAGAACAAAAACATCTTAGGATTGTGGGGCTATCATTTTAAGTGTTGAAATACTACTAAGACTAAGAATGGGTGCAGTGGATCATGCCTGTAATCCCAGTACTTAGGGAGGCTGAGGCAGGAGGATTGCTTGAACCCAGGAGTTCAAGACCAGCCCAGGCAACATAGCAAGACCTCATTTCTTTTTTTTTTTTTTGAGTTGGAGTCTCACTCTGTTGCCCAGACTGGAGTGCAGTGGCCGCCCCGGCCACCGCAGCCTCGACCTGCAGGGCTCTGACAATCCTTCCGCCTCAGCCTTCCGAGTAGCTGGAATTACAGGCATGCGCTACCACGCCTGGCTGATTTTTTTTGATTTATTGTAGAGATGAGGTCTCGCTGCCCAGGCGGGTCTCGAACCTGTGGACTCAGGCAATCCACTCACCTCAGCCTCCCAAAGGCACGGGATTACAGACTGAGTCACCGAGCCCGGCTAAGACCTCATTTCTAAAACAAAAAAAATTAGCCAGGCGTAGTGACATGCACCTATAGTTGCAGCCATTCAGGAGGCTGAGGTGGGAGGACTGCTTGAGCCTAGGAGTTTGAGGTTGCAGTGAGCCATGATCATGCCACTGCACTCTCTGCCCAACATTCAGCAGATCAACAACGGCATTGAGAACCCCAATTTTGTCTTTCTACATTCTGTTATCCTCAGTGTACTTTTCCCTACAGCTAGTCCCCTCATGGTTGCAAGACAGCTGCCAGTAGCAGTTGGGGCTACATGTGCCCACATTCACATCTGGTAGAAGAGAAAGAGACTTCTATAACAGAGTGAGACCCTCCACTCAAAAAAAAAAAGATATATCACTAAGACTAGAGCACAAAAAAAGTGCAGAGGAGTTAGGAGTTGAGTTTTAAAGGCAGTATATAAAGCAATAATACCCTGTTTACAAAAATAACCATACAAATCTTTTAAATTACCAGTGAAGTATAGAAATACCAGCTCTCAATAAGTACCACATAGCCAGTCTAACTTCCCACACAAAAGAACAGATTGGCCTTTCTTTTGCTGAGCACCAGATGACAAACAGGGAGCATTAAACACTACAGTCAGCATGAGGGGAATCTGAATCTGAGGCAGCCCAGTGGAGGAAAGAGAATCTCCATGGCTCCTTTCTCAGTTCTGCTTGTAGCACAGGCTCCCTGAGTAAAATGGCAGGCAGAATCGCCCTTGCTATTCACCAGTATCTCCCGCCTCTTTTTTGCTTTTGTTTTGGCCAGAGCAGGCAGTTGAATTTGCAGGAATTAAATGATGAGGCTGCCTCTGCAATAAACAAAACACACCCTGCAAGGTTTCCTTCTTGTTCTGTGCAACAGTCAGCATGATGAACTCCTCACTTACCGAGTACCACCAATGGAGTTCAGAAACAGACCCCAGATCAAGGGTTGTGGTTAGCTAGTTTAGGGATAATTCTGTTTCTTTGCCAGTGATTGATTCAGTAGCAAGCACAATGTATCAGATCTGACCAGGAAGTATGCTGGAAGACTCTAGTTTTGCTCTGCTCTTAGAAAACAGCAATAAGTCTCTCCCTGGGTCTAGTAGAGGCGTATGCTGTCATCCCAGCCACTCAGGAGGCTGAGGCAGAAGGACTGTCTGAGCCCAGGAGGCTAAGCCATGATCATGCTACTTGCACTCCAGTCTGGGCAACAGAATGAGGCCCTGACAAAAAATAAAAATAAAAAAAAAAATAAATAAATACCAGAAGTCTCTCCCTCTTCTACAAGATGTGAATGTGGGTGCATGTAGCTGAACTGCTACTGGTAGCCATCTTGCAACCATGAAGGGGCCTAGCTGTAGGAGAAGTACACTGAGAATAACAACATAGAAAGAGAAAATTTGGGTTCTCAATGCCATTGTTAAGCTGCTGAATCAACTAAATCTTCCCTATAGACCTACAGAATATCTGTTCTGTGAGCTAAAAAAACTCTATAAACTTTTTTTGAGTGGAAGTCTCACTCTGTTGCCCAGACTGGAATGCAGTGGCCGCTCCCGGCTACTGCAGCCTCGACCTGCTGGGCTCCGGTGATCCTTCCACCTCAGCCTTCCAAGTAGCTGGAACTACAGGCACGCGCTACCATGCCCGGCTAATTTTTTGATTTATTTTAGAGATGAGGTCTCACCAAGTTGCCCAAGAGGGTCTCGAACCCGCGGGCTCAGGTAATCCACTCACCTCAGCCTCCCAAAGGCGCGGGATTACAGGCTGAGCCACCAAGCCTGGCTAAAACTCTATAAACTAGTTGGGTTTTTCTGTTATTTGCAGCTGAAAGAATCATAAATCAATACATTATCTGTAGAACAGAACCCATCTAGATCCCCTGTGGTTATGTACTAAAGTTCTAATATGAGAATATTAATTTCTCAGAGAACAGGTAAAAACACTGGCTTGGAAAGGAATGTCATGTCAATATAGAAAGACTACATAAGAAAGAAATGCAACTCCCATGCTCCTTCTACCAAAGATGCCTTTAGACAGAGGCTTTTACTAGTCATGGTATAATTACCTGATTGCGGTAGATTGCAATTCTGCAAATAAAACTTATATCCTCCTGGGGACTCAGTTTCAAAAACACCTTCTGCAACTTCCCTGAGTGGCCACTCCAGCTTCCTGGCATTGCTGACAGCCTGGCTAGAAGCGAGCGTGATACCCTATGACAAACCACAGTATCACTCAAGTATATAATCACAAGAGATCTTTTGTAGAACAAGATAATGACCCACTACCTTTAGGTCAAATCACCTAACATTTAATTGGTATTCAAATTTTTCTTCTAATAATTTGTTTTTATTTATTTTTTGTAGAGTTGGGGGTCCACTATATTGCTCAGGTTGGTCTTGAACTTTTGGCCTCCCACCTCAGCCTCCCAAAGTGCTGGGGTTACAAGTATGCATCATGCCCAGCATCTTCTCATGACTTATTTATTTATTTAGAGTCAGAGTCTCACTCCCTAACCCAGGCTCAAGTGCAGTGGCATACTCATGGCCACCCCAGTGTCGACCTGCTGGGCTCCAGCGATCCTTCCGCCTCAGCCTTCCAAGTAGCTGGCACTACAGGCGCATGCTACCATGCCTGGCTAATTTTTGATGTATTGTAGAGATGAGGTCTTGCCAAGTTGCCTGGACTGGTCTTGAACCCGCGGGCTCAGGCAATCCACTCGCCTTGGCCTCCCAAAGTGATGGGATTATAGGCAGAGTCACCGAGCCCAGCCTTCTCATAATTTAAAAATAGGTTTTGGATGTTTTCTCCCACAAAGATTCAGAACTTCATGAATCATAAAACAGAAATTAAAATGCCAGTGAAGTCTCATTCATTTAATATAAAAGACAGCCTCTTCTAATTTTAAAGATCTAGCCAGAGAAAACTTATTCTTCCAGCTACCTATTTGAGTTGTCTTTTTTAAAATTTTATTTTATCATCCAAGAAGTTTTTGCCTTTTAAACAAAAAAATTTAAACAAGCCATCAAGTTTCTTTAAATTTAATCAAAGTACCTAGAAACATACACCTATGCATTCTGATAAGACCAGCCTTGCTTCTAGTGTGGCTTATTCTAACAGCCTCTCTACCTCCAGTCTTGTCAATCCATTACCCACTCTGCAGCCAAAGTAAACTTTCCAAAACACATCCTATAGTCTATCCTCAAGATAGTAGCCAGCCTTGTTTTCCTTCTGCTCAAAGTCCTCAGATGGCTCTTCATTTCATTCAGGAATGCCTAAAATGCCCAACATAAATTTCTGACCCCATCTGCCACCACCTTCCCCTCACTCTCTCTCTATTCCAGCCACACCGGCTTTCCTGCATTTTCTTGAACATGTCAGGTGCTACGTGAGGGCTTTTGCACAGGTTATTCTCTGCACGGAATGCTCTTCTCCCAGATATCCACATGGCTAACTACCTTACCTTTTTTGAGCCTATGCTCAAATGCTATCTCCTCACCAATACACACACTCAACCCCCTATGAAAATTAAAACCAGTCAACCACTCTAGCTAACAATCTGCTGGAACAAAATGATAATTACCATAAAGTCATTGCCAAGCTTGTAGTCTCCGATGCCATAATTGTAAGTCAGCTCTGCAACAAAATGATCATCCTCAGGCCCAAATCCCACCATTGTTTTACTCCATTTCCCATCATAAGGCCTAGAAAAAAATGAAAGAAAGTGAACTCAGTGACCATAGACAAAATCTGTCTCAGGACGTCCCTAAAGAACTTTGGGCACAGAGAAGTCAGCGGTCTCTTCTAGTCCTAAAAATATTCATAAAGATGAGATGAGGCTGGGTGCAGTGGATCAAGCCTGTAATCCCAGCACTTAGGAAGGCCGAGGCAAGAGGACTGCGAGTCCAGGGGTTCAAGACCAGCCTGGACAACTTGGTGAGACCTTTTCTCTACAATAAATCAAAAAACTAACCGGACATGGTGGCATGCACCAGTTGTTCTAGCTACTTGGAAGGCTGAGCCAGAAGGATTGCCTGAGCCCAGCAGGTCAAGGCTGTGGTGACTGTGAGTGTGCCATTGCACTCCAGCCTGGGCGACAGTGAGACTCTGACTCAAAAAAAAAGAAAGATGAGATGACCTCAGATCCTCAAATGGTGCTGAGAGCAGCTGTGACAGTGCACATGAGCCCCGATCAGAAGCTCCAAAGACCATCTACTAGGTACTCACTTGAAGAAAAGGTTCATCTGCCCTTTCTTTAAAGCAGGGAACAGAATCCTGAGACGGTTAGTTCTCCAGTCTGACCTTAGTTTATTTATTTGCATATAAGTCAATAAGCATGCAATTCCCAACAGGTCTTGGAATTTTCCAACTTGCCATGGCTACTAAGCTTAAAAGATACTCTTATATAGCCATTACTTCAGCCAGGGCATATATTTAGTTGTGCTGTGGTGTAATATAAAATAACCTTGGTCTTTGTACCTGATTTCTACCACTGAGCTCTAAAACCCTTAGAATTTCCTGAGAGACAAGAGTGTTTTTTGTTATTCATAATGACCTCCTTTCAAACATAACCTGAGTATACATTAATGAGGTAATGTAGGATGGGGCTGGTTACAACATGATTAGAGTGTTGGATCTTTCAGCCCTACTCATCGACCTCCGGCAAGGAGATTAGGTTCTGTTAAGTTGTATAAAAATTCTTGGGCCGAGCACGATGGCTCATGTCTGTAATCCCAGCACTTTGGGAGGCAGAGGTAAAAGAATCAATTGAGCCCAGGAGTTCAAGACCAATCTTTTGTAAAGACCTTGCCTCTACAAAAAATTAGCTGGGCATGGTGGTGTGCAGCCTGCAGTCTCAGCTACTTAGGAGGCTGAGGTGGAAGGATTGCCTGAGCCCAGGAGATTAAGGCTACAGTTAGCCATGATTGTACCTCTGCACTCCAGCTTGGATGACAGAGTGAGACCCTGACTCAAATAAACAAAAAACAGCCAGACATGATGGCTCACATCTGTAATCCCAGCACCTTGGGAGGCATAAGGTGAGAGGACCGCCTGAGGCCAGGGGTTCAAGATCAGTCTAGGCAACTTGGCGACATTTCATCTCTACCCAGGCATGGGGTGTGCGCCCGTAGTTCCAGCTACTTGGAAGGCTGAGGTGGAAGGATCACCTGAGCTCCTAGCAGATTGAGGCTGCAGTAGCCGTGAGCATGCCACTGCATTCCAGCTTTGGTGACAGAGTGAGACTCTGACTAAAATGAAAAATAAACAAACAAAAAATCTTGAACAAGATTTGATGAATTTTCTGGGTTGCTAAACACATGGAAGTACTGGGAGAGTGGCTGGCCCAGAAAGGGCATGGCAGCTCTGCACCCTTCCACCCTCATTCCTTGCTCTACACATCTCTTCTGACTGTTTCTGAGTTGTATTCTATAATAAACCAGTAAATGTAAGTAGTGTTTCCCTGAGTTCCATGAGCCACTGTGGCAAATTATCAAACCTAAAGAAGGGGTATGGAAATACCCGACTTACAGCTGGCTGTCAGAAATACTGGAGGTCCAGACTGGCATCTGAAATGGGGGCAGTTTTGTGGGACTAAGCCTTTACCTCGTGGGCTCTTACAAGTCAAGTCAGAATTGAAGTAAATAATAGGACACCCAGCTGGTACTTGGAGAGTTGGAGAATTGCTTGGTGTGTCACAAGTGTTGTATGAGAATACAGTATAGAAAAACAGTATGTTTTTCCAGTGTCCTTTTTTTTTTTTTTTTTTGTGAGTTGGAGTCTCATTCTGGAGTGCAGTGGCATGCTCATGGCCACTGCAGTCTCAGCTTGCTGGGCTCAGGAAATCCTTCCGCCTCAGTCTTTCAAGTAGTTGGAACCACCGGCATGTACCACCACACCCGGCTGATTTTTTAATTTACCGTAGAGACGAGGTCTTGCCATGTTGTTCAGGCAGGTCTCAAACCCTCAGGTAATCCTTTCACCTCTGCATCCCAAAGTGCTGGGATTACAGATGTGAGCCATCACACCCGCCTTTCCAGTGTTCTTGAAGTTGACTTCCTAATTTATTTCCTCCTAATTTATTTCACTGTCTTCTACTCACTTTGAGGAACTGTCTTGTGTTCTCCAGGAGTATAAAGAGATTTTAAGAAACAAGGTATCATACCCATTACAGGCAGCTTTGCAGCCTTCTTCAAACTCCTCATGCCGCAGAACCTGGTAAGGGAATTAGAATAAAATGTCAAAACATAGATATTACCATTTGTAAGTTTTACTTGTAAAGGAACAAAAGAAAATGAGCTTTATACCTTTCCTAAGCTAGAGGTAGTAGAGGTAAGGAAGGATAGCCTACTACCAAGGTCAGGCTACCAAGCAAGTTGTGAAATCTATTTAGATTGAGAAGCAGTGCTATGCAGTGAAGAAAAGGGAAGCATTAAATTAATTGGATTTGGAATTCTGACTGTCAGTCATTATGTAACTCTAAGTTATTCAGGATCAAGTCTCAGTCTATTATGTTGTGAAAACGGGCAACTTATGAAGACATCTAACACAGAACCTTATACACAGAGAGCTCTCATTGTGTTAGTTTCCGTTTTCCTTTGTCCTTTGCCACCGCAGCCTTGACCTGTGGGCTCAGGCGATCCTTCCGCCTCAGCCTTCCAAGTAGCTGGAACTACAGTTGTGTGCTACCATGCCCAGCTTATGTTTTTATTTATGGTAGAGATTCTCACCAATTTGCCCAGGCTGGTCTCCAACCTCTGGGATTAGAAAATCTTCTTGCCTCGGCCTTCCAAAGTGCTGGAATTACAGGCTTGAGCCACCGCACCCAGTTTGTTTTCCTTTTTAATTCCCACTGCTACTTCTCCAGTTCAAGTTCCCATCACTTCTTTCAAGCTATTAAAATCATCTTTATTAATTTCCTTCCTTAATACCAACAAAAATGTCCTGAAAGCACAGCTCGGATCACATCACTCTGTTAAAAAATGTACATGAGTACTTACGGCAGCATAAGGTCCAAATTCCTCAGTATCCCATTCAAGATGCTATCAGAAGCAATCCCACCTTATTTGTCCTGATATCCCATCTCTTCAACTTCAACTAAGCAACTTCAGCCAAAGGCACATAATAGCTTGTGGTTTCCTAAACGTGCCTTGTTTACACTGGTTATTCAGTTTTTCTAGTATAACTTCTCCCTCTAATCTAACTGTGGGAATCCGATCTATCTTTAGAGGCCAACTAGGATGCAAGGTCTCCATGAAATATCACCCGACCAACCAGGTTGGAAAAGCTCTCCTTTTGTATTTTTATAATAGTAGCTAACACTTATATCATATATACAATCTATGTCAAATATTACACATATAATAATGTGTTTAACCTTCACAACAAACCTTTGATCAGTGAGGAAATACAATAAGGGAGAGCTTTGTGGTTTTCTGCTGTCACTTATTAAATTCTGACTTACGTTACAATTAGCTATGTACAACTCCAATTCCCATCCCCTCCCCCAACACAGGCCATGAGCTCTAACTGAGGGCATATACCAGGGTCATCTGCACCTCTATTGCCAAAACTCAACACAGTATCCTGAAAAAAGAGATATTTTAAAACAAACGACTAAGCCGGGCTTGGTGGCTCAGCCTGTAATCCTGTGCCTCTGGGAGGCTGAGGTGAGTGGATTGCCTGAGCCCGCAGGTTCGAGACCCGCCTGGGCAGCGAGACCTCATCTCTACAATAAATCAAAAAATCAGCCGGGCGTGGTAGCGCGTGCCTGTAATTCTGGCTACTCGGAAGGCTGAGGTGGAAGGATTGCCGGAGCCCAGCAGGTCGAGGCTGTGGTGGCCGGGAGCGGCCACTGCACTCCAGTCTGGGCGACAGAGTGAGACTCCAACTCAAAAAAACAAACAAAAAACGACTGATGAAGTCAGTTAAATCCCCTTGGGCTCCACCTCTATCGCAGTCTCTATGCTAAACTGCACTCTTGCACCTCTAAAGCTTTCCCTACTTGTGTGTTTCTCCCTGGCTTATCCGGTGCTCCCCAACAACTTCCACCTACGTCTTCCAGCCAAGCGATTCCTGCAATCACAGATTCTCAGGACCAGAGAGAGGTCGCTGCTGGTGTCGGAAAGGAGATGGGTTCTGACCTTATACTTAGATCTGGATTGTTGAAAGGTGAGTTGGATTAAAAAAATGTGGTACATATACACGATGGAATACTACGCAGCCATAAAAAAGAACAAAATCATGAATTTCACAGCAACCTGGATGGAACTAGAGTCTATAATACTGAGTGACCTCTCACAGAAACAAAGATCCAAGTATCACATGTTCTCACTCATATAATGGACCTTGAACATCCAATGTAATACTATAAGAAAATGACTGACGGTACTAGGAAACTATGGGGGGGAGGAGGAGGGGATTAACAGTCGCAAATATCTGTCTGGGGATTGGGAAACACCTCTTATCAACAGAATGCCTAAATGAAACGTAATTGTACACCTAAGCCTTAACTGTACCCCCACAAAATCATAATAAAAAATGTTAATAAAAAAAAAAAAGACAAGAGAAAGGAAAAAAAAAAAGGTGAGCTGGTGCATTTACCCCAAGAAATTGAGTATCCAAGAAAGACCATTCAGACCAAGCCCGACAGAAGCAGAAATTTGAATATGCTGATTATCTAAACCAAAGGCTCCAAACCGGAAGTTATTGTTAATTGGAAAAGTATTAAATAACTTTTTTGCTTATTACTGTCTTTTCCAGTAGACTGTAAACTCCACAAGGCGAGGCTCAATACACATCTGTGAAAAAACGTGCGTGGGCATACAGCTGGCGACTAACAGTGTTAGACCCTTTTATTCTCTCGCCTCCGCCTCCCAAAGTGATAGTATTACAGGCGTCAACCGCCGCACCCGGCCGTGTTAGCCCCTTTTCAAGGCTTATTAGCCCAACTAGCGACTCGCAACGCTTCATGAAGCTGAAAATCATGCAGGCCCAACAGTGAGTCCCGGGCCTAAGGTCGGACACTCCCCGGCGAGGTTCGCGACACACCCATTTCTCCCCTCCCGCCGCCAGGGGCAGCTGTGCCAGCCTCGCGCGTCAGCCGCGGTCGGGCCCGGTCTGCACCTTCATCCCCAGGACATCCCGGTAGAAACGAGCCGTCTGAAAGCGGTTTCCCACTTTGAACACGAAGTGCAGAGCTCGCCGAGCTGCCATAACTCCCACCACTACACGGCCGTCACGTGCACAGTTCGCCCCGCCCACAGATGACGCAACGGGTTGTGTCGTAATTGGTCGGCGCCGGCGCGCTTTGGTGATCCGTCAGGGAAGATGGCGACCCTCGCGTTAGGTGTGCGGATAGCCATGCGACCCTTGCTGCCGGTGGTCCAGACACGGAACCTCGACGCGCGGCGCTGGGTCCGGGCGCTGCGACGCAGCCCGGTGAAAGTGGTGTTTCCATCCGGGCAGGTGATGGAACGGAAGCGCGCTCCTGGGAAACAGCCCCGCAAGGCAGCGTCTGAGGCCAGTCCTGACGAGCAGCGGCAGACACAGCCGCTTCAGGTGTCCCCATCTAAGACGCCCTGCACTTGGGAAGAGTCAGGGCTTCGCTACGATAAGGCATTTTCCGGGGACAGGAGGCTCAGGTGATGTGTTCCTGAGTCTTGTCGAGCGTTCCCGTTTCCTTTCCTACCTCATTGCTGGCCCCTACCTCCCGCCTTCTGATGGAAGACTTCTTGCAGTACGGCCCGCTGGTTTTTCTGTGCACTGAGGGCAGAATAAGTGTCTTCTTTGGAATTTGTTTGTTTCTGTCTCTGCGAGTCCTTTTTAGGTCTGTTAGAACTAAGTGTCTCAGGAACAAGGATGCTGATCATTACTTGTCTTTTTGTTTCCATCCACAGCAGTGTAATGACAATAGTTAAGTCCAGGCCATTTCGGGAAAAGCAAGGGAAGATTCTGCTGGAAGGTCGCAGGCTCATTGCAGACGCTCTCAAGGCTGGAGCTGTGCCAAAGATTTTCTTCTTTAGCCGTCTGGAATATATAAAGGAGCTGCCAGTCGATAAGCTGAAAGGTGTCAGCCTCATTAAGGTGAAATTTGAGGATATCAAGGATTGGTCCGACCTAGTAACGCCACAAGGAATAATAGGTCAGTGGTTGCACAGTGTGTCGCTAGTTGTAAAGACCTAGAATTACTTGTTCATACTTATCTTAGTGCAGCAAAATTTATTTGAACCAAATTCAAAATGTTACTGTCTAACTGTTTCTTACTATTTCTTAAGACACCCAGAAAGTTATGGTTCTCAGACCTACGCATCTATTTCATTAATTTTCTAACTTCAGGCAGTAGGCCATTTATAGGACCAATCATATACAACAAAATGCTAGTAAAATTCAAAAAACCATATCATTCCTTGGGAGCATGTTTCAAAGGGAATTGGATCTTTATTTTGTATGTATATATAAATAATTTAGAATAGTGCCTGACCTAAAAAAGTGTTGGTTATAGTCATTATCTCTAGTAAACACTTTGATTCAGTGTGTGATACATTCATGTAAATAACTTCATCTGTACCATAGAAATTTTTTATATTCTAAAGTTGTTTTACTTTAATGTTATAATTAGCTTTTTTCCAGTTTTCCCTTTTCCCCTGCTTTCCATAAAATTTTGGAAGCTGGATGGTATAAAGTAGAACTTATTAAATAAGGAGAGAAGTTTTCACTAAAGAAGCCTCTTAGAGTTTTCATTTTTCCAGGTACCCCCAAGTGCCCTCAAACCCCATTTGTAATCCTTTGTATTAGAGTGAGGACAGAGAGGTCATCAGTTAAATGACTGTGTCCATTCTAAAGTTCCCAAGATTCTGGACCTCCAACATGATACCTTAGAAGTGACTCAAGCCCTTACTGCACCCATAGCTTCTTCATTTGCAGAGAATGTCCTTAAGATGGTGCTTCTGAGCTGGATATGACTTTGATTCATTCAAGTTTTTGAGTCCGGATTCTATTTTTCTAGGAATGTACTTTGAATTTTAAATTGAGTGATGAAGGACAGTTAAGTCTTAAGTCAAGAGTATAGCAGACTATTAAGCCTACAAACTATTAAGAAAAAAAAGCACCGAGTGGGAAAATGAGCAAACGTTATAGAAACAAGACATTTCAGGGAAGAGAAAGTATATGAGTGAAGGGACATATAGGAGTGAAGAGGATCACATATGGTCAATTAAGAAAAGATGTCAAGCCTCCCTCATAACCAGGGAAAAACACAAGTTTAAATAATGAAATGCCATTTTTTTCTATCCATGTGGCAAAAATTGAAATAAATGAATAATATGTCCTTTGTTAATAAGCATTTGAGCTGGGAAACAGGTATTTATGAGTTCCTGATGTAAATAAACTGAAATAACCTGTGGGGAAGGCAGTTTGGCATTATCTGTCAACATTAATAAGCTAAGTATTTAAAATAATGAATGTAACATCTTTTTAGTTCACTGATTCTGAAGTGTACTTCCCTAATACTTTCTTTTTTACTTCACAAAACTTCAGCCATAAAAACAAAGGACTCTGACTGCTTCAGGAGAAAAGTGATTTAATATCCACCAATCTGGCTGGGCTCGGTGGCTCAGCCTGTAATCCCAGCATTTTGGGAGGCCGAGGCGAATGGATTGTCTGAGCCTGTGGGTTCGAGACCAGCCTGGGCAACTTGGCAAGACCTCATCTCTACAATAAATCAAAAAATAGCCGGGCATGGTGGTGCATACCTGTAGTTCCAGCTACTTGGAAGGCTGAGACGGAAGGATCAACTGACCCCAGCAGGTTGAGGCTGCGGTGGCCATGAGTGTGCCACTGCACTTCAGCCAGGGTGACAGGGTGAGACTCCAACTCAAAAAAATAACAACAAAAAAAACCCCCAAACTATCCACCAATCCCCCCCCAGTAATTACACTCTGGAATTTAAATGTTTCTTCCAATTCTGAATCCTTCTGTTTCCTCTTGTGAGAGGAAAGTTAAAGTAGACTGCAGGTCATCAAAAACAAAGTGAGTTGGCCAATGACTCCTCACTTGTTTGTCTTATATTTTTATTGCCATGAAACTATTTCTGTATGTCCTTCTATCGAAACAGACATTCACTGCCACTTATAAAATGAAGGATGTAAATGAGGATATATATAACTGTTTCAGTGAACAGATTTTGTGAAGTGCCTTCTGTTTTACCACTTTATCACATTTTGTTGACTTCTGACATTCTGCTTTTCTAGACTATAGGAAAGATCTGTTTGTGTAGTTTGTTTTTAAAATGTGCCAATGCTTGTAAATTAAGATTTTAAAGAATAAAATTTTATGAAACATTAAAAAAAAGAGTACACATACACCATTTGTTCATTTCACTTATGCTAGAGAAATTTTTGGACATGCACCAGTTAGTCATACAGAGGTATTCATTGCAGCATTGTCTGTAGTGGGAAAAATTTTAGGTAATTTAACAGTCAGTAGGGAAAGAGCTAAATGAATGGTGGTACATTCAAATTACAATGTAACAGTTAAAAGACTAAGTAGCTTCAAAGGTATTGACATAAGTTCTTCAAGCCATGTTTAATTATTGAGTAAAGTAAGTAGAATATGGAATAGAGTATGGTTTTTTATGTTTAAAAAAAAAACTATATATGGGTAGATGTGCTTATATGTAGGTGGATGTTCTGAAAGGATACATTCCAAGATTGAACACAGATGTAAGGGCGACGGAAGTGGCAGTAGTAGAATTTTGTTTGAATTTTTTCAATCAGAATGTTGTATTCATGTATTTCTATGTAACTAAACATATTTAAAGAAAGATAAGTCTGTGGAAATTCAGACTATTCCCCGTGTTCATATCAGACAAGTGAACTTCCTGTTTTGTCTCCTCAGGGATTTTTGCCAAACCTGACCATGTGAAGATGACATACCCAAAGGCTCAGCTTCACCATTCACTGCCCTTATTGTTGATTTGTGACAATATCCGTGACCCTGGGAACCTGGGGACAATTCTGAGATCTGCTGCTGGGGCAGGCTGCAGCAAAGTGTTGCTCACCAAAGGTAAGAGCACCTGTTACTAGGTGAATTGCTTGTCCATTTTTAAGTGAACCAGGGCTCTGGGCAGACATATATGGGTTTGACTAAGCAGCAGTGCAGGTGTCAGATTCCGCATCTGTAATGTGGGAATAATAACAGAATCTCCCAGGTAGGGTCATCTTGAGGATTAAGTGAGATGATGCACATGGAGTACTTTATATCATGGCTGCAACACAAGAGTTAAAATTTAGTGAATGTTGATTATTTTTAAAAGTTATTTTGAAACTTGCTAGGCTGTTAAAGAATTTTAAATCAACCAGGGAAAATAAATGAATGCCAATTTAAATACTTGGTTTCAGGTCCTTTATTTAACATTCTTGAATTCCCAAATTGTTGAATCTCTGAGACCTTCCTAACTCTTGAATTCTGAATCCTCTGAAAGGAATGATGTCAGCAGTGTGTGACTATATAGTCATAATACGTTTCCCTTAGCCTTAGGACACATCACATGCTTTACACAAAAATTAGCCTCATTACATTTCTCTCCTCATCAGAAATGGAGATTAATAGGCTTAATTCTAAGTAGACCTGCCTAACAGTTGGGACATACCTAAAATGGTTATTATATCTTGGGGGCGAAGGGGAGGGAGAGTATCCTTCATCATAAACACCTAAGCTACCATTAAGTGTAAACTCATAGCAGTGCCCATTGCTGAGACATGCCTAAATTGTTGTTTCTCAGTCACACCTTGTTGGAGTATGTTTCTCTGTCAGCATGAGAGCTAAGTGCTGGGGTTCCATTATCAGTACCCCACTAGCTTGCCACATTGTTGAGGCCTCTGATAGCAGGGGTGAGTTTTGGAAATATATCTATTAGATCCAAGTGGTGTGGTTTTCACATTGATTCTGACGGCTCAGTGTGTAAGAAGTCAGGAAAGAAAAAGTTGGAAGACCTTGGTGTGGTGCCTGATATCAAGGGCAGCGTGTGGGGGAGGAGGGAAATCTCATCTTTTTTTTTTTTTTTTTTTGAGTTGGAGTCTCACTCTGTCACCCAGACTGGAGTGCAATGGCCGCTCCTGGCTACCGCAGCCTCGACCTGCTGGGCTCCGGCGATCCTTCCACTTCAGCCTTCCAAGTAGCTGGAATTATAGGCGTGCGCTACCACGCCCGGCTAATTTTTTGATTTATTGTAGAGATGAGGTCTCACCAAGTTTCCCAGGTGGGTCTCAAACCCATGGGCTCAGGCAATCCACTGACCTCAGCCTCCCAAGGCACGGGATTACAGGCTGAGCCACCGAACCCAGCTAGAAATCTCATCTTTTACCTTACTCCCCACCAGGTAGTAAGGTTAGACTAGACAGCGCCTCTCACAAATCTGGGCCTATCTTGTGGTCCTGTTCCCTTGCCTCTTGGGATATAGCCCAACTCCCATCTCTGGTTCCCTGCAGGGGTGGGAACGCCCTTTGTTGGGGATGTGTGTGGGCACTGTTCATTCTCTGTCTTATTCTCCTTTTAAAATCCGGTCTGGGCTGGGCTTGGTGGCTCAGTCTGTAATCCCAGCACTTTGGGAGGCCGAGGTGAGTGG
>NW_007246181.1:349023-349391 GCF_000164805.1 Carlito syrichta
GCAACTTGGCAAGACCTCGTCTCTACAATAAATCAAAAATTAGCTGGGCATGGTAGTGCGCACCTGTAGTTCCTACTTGGAAGGCTGAGGAGAAAGGATCACCAGAGCCCAGTAGGTTGAGGCTGCGGTGGCCGGGAGCGTGCCACTGCACTCCAGTCTGGGTGGCAGTGAGACTCCAACTCAAAAAAAAAGAAAAATCTGGTCTGCCTAGTCAGTCTATCCTGTAGTATTTGACAGATCAATTTTTTTGGGGGGGTTGGAGTCTCACTCTGTCACCCAGACTGGAGTGCAGTGGCATACTCACAGCCACCACAGCCTCAACCTGCTGGGCTCAGGCGATTCTTCTGCCTCAGCCTTCCAAGTAGCTG
>NW_007246181.1:349457-393084 GCF_000164805.1 Carlito syrichta
GTCTCGAACCCCTGGGCTCAGGCAATCCTCTCACCTCAGCCTCCCAACGTGCTGGGATTATAGGTGTGAGCCACCATTCCCGGCCAACAGATAAACTTTTAACTTGTCATGAGGAGACTTGTGTTAACAAGTTAGGGGAGGATGGTAAACAGGTGTTGCAGGCACTGTGAGGGGCCCTTCTCATGCCATTTCTCCCAGCCTGCCTCGGTGAGCAGTAGACACTGGGAGAGGCCATGTGTCTGCCGTTCAGCCAGTGCATTGAAGCGGTTGGACTTGGCAAGTGAAGGTATGTAAGAGAAGGTTTGGCTAGCTGTCCTGCGTGTGATGAGGGGAGTGTGAGTGGCAAGGCTGCTGTCTGGGTTGCTGTAATCACCTCCCCCCCTAATTTCCCCATCTCATTCTTCCCTGCTCCAATTCAGATTGGACATTGAAGACAAATGGGTCTTCCTGAAACAAATCCCATTTTGTCACTGCTTTGCTTTAAATCCCTTGATAGCACAACATTGTCTTCTGATAAAACCCAGAACTCCTCAGCTCCGCAATACCACTCTCCCTTAACCTGACCTGCCTGCCTCCCATCTCCTCTCCCACCGCACCCACCCATTAATTGACCTGCACTCCTTGTTTGCAGTGCTGCGGCTGTGGCACTCCCCACTTCTATAACTTTTTCCTCTACCTGGGCTTTTCTCTGACAAGAGCTAACTCAAGGTCTTCTGGATGTTTTGTTTTTTGGGTTGTTTTTTTTTTGAGTTGGAGTCTCACTCTGTCGCCCAGACTGGAGTGCAGTGGCCGCTCCCGGCCACCGCAGCCTCGACCTGCTGGGCTCCGGCGATCCTTTCGCCTCAGCCTTCCGAGTAGCTGGAACTACAGGCATGCGCTACCACGCCCGGCTAATTTTTTGATTTATTGGTCTCAGATCCACGGGCTCAGGCAATCCACTCGCCTCAGCCTCCCAAAGGCGCGGGATTACAGGCTGAGCCACCAAGCCCGGCTGGATGTTTTCTTGATTGCCCTACTTTGTACATGGGTTTTCTGTTAACCCTATCTGTACTTCTTTTGTGCCAGTTACTACTGATATTGCAGTCATTTGTTTAAGCATTGCCCCAGCACCACCACCCACTATACCATGAATTCCTTGGGGTTGGGGATTTTGTTTTAATTCCTTTGCATCTTCTCTACAATGTCTGGCACATGTGTATGGAAAATGTTGAAGGGATGAATAAAATGTTTTCAGCACTAACAGGAATTAATCCTACAGTCCCTTTGTTGGAGGCTGTCCTAATTGGGGAATCAGAAGGTCCCAGATCTCAAAGCAATAATAGAAGAACTTTTGTGTATCTCCTGATTCAAAATTAATCTGATTTGCTCCAAACTTCCCTAGTCTGGGACGATTTTGAAAATTTTGACTATATCCTATCTTTTTCTCTTCTAGGCTGTGTAGATGCCTGGGAGCCCAAAGTGCTACGGGCAGGTATGGGTGCGCATTTCCAGGTGCCCATTATCAATAATCTGGAATGGGAAACAGTACCCAATTACTTGCCCCCAGCCTCCCGGGTCTTTGTGGCTGACAACTGTGGCCTCTATGCCCAGGCCCTAATGTCTAATAAAGCCAGTGACCATGGCTGGGTGTGTGATCGGCGATTCCTGAAGTTTCGCAAGTATGAAGAAGAGGAGGAAGATCTAGAAACTGGAGCCAGGAAAAACTGGCTTCCTGAGATTGAGGTTCAGAATTATGACTTGGACTGGACGGAGGCACCTGCAGCTGTGGTCGTTGGTGGGGAGACCCATGGCGTGAGCCTGGAGTCCCTGCAGTTGGCAGAGAGCACTGGGGGCAAGAGGCTGCTGATCCCTGTCGTGCCTGGTGTGGACAGCCTCAACTCTGCCATGGCTGCCAGCATCCTGCTTTTTGAAGGGAAAAGACAACTGCGAATAAAGGCGGAACACTTGAGCAGGGACAGGAGTTACCACTGAGAGGGGACATGGGAGTTCTTGATTTGAGGATGTCTCCAGCTCCTCCTGCCCCGGCACGTTGTTAGGAGGGTGGCAGATTCGGTGACTGTGGCTTCTCAGGCCCATATTCAGGAGGTAGGTGTAAATGCCATCGTGTGCTTATAGGAAAAAGAAGAATTTTCATGAAGTTCTGTTACTCCTCAGAAATAACAAAGATCAAACTTCTTCCTCAATCTCCCTTTTCTTTGCTGATCTTGAAGTTGTGTGTGACAACACAAATTGATGATCCACATGACTCTATATGTGTTTTTAAAAATTGTCAGCTAAGAAGCACTTCTGTGCCCAGAAAGTTCCTGTGAAGGCATCATCTTGGATCGAGGGTAGTTTTGCAGTCGTGGAACACTGGTTACGGGTCATGGCCGTCACATCTGATTATTGGAAAGTAAGTTCCTATGAAGTGTAGAACAAGTAGGTGACATTAAAAAGTGGTGTTGAAGTGTGGCCAGTGGGTCTCAAGTGCCTGTCTTTTCATCTGGGGCCTAGTGGTGCTAAGAGATCAACAACTCAGGATGACTCAGGAGGCCTCAGGGCATGGCGTTCAGTAGCTAGCTGTTCTTAGGGCTTGGGTTCTAAATGTCAGTCTCAGATTGTGTGTTCGGGCCTTCCTGTAAACAACCACTGTTTGTGGATCGGTGGAAACAGCTTAATTCAACGGGTGGTGTCATAACTTCTTAGCATCTCTACAGATAGATTTTTGAGGACTGCATGTAGAAAAGGAAAAAACTGTGTTCAGAAATCAAGTGCATCTGTCAAGAAAGCTTCAACTTTTTTACTAGTGCCCTGGTTTTGTCCTACTTTCTATAAATAACACTGTTGGTTAAATGTAGTAATGTACTTAAACTCACATTTAAGACCCCCCCCCCCAGTGGAACAGAATTTAGGAAAATTCCAATGTTCCTGGATGCTCTGTGAACAGAAGAATTCTGTGAGGGGAGGGTGGCTGAGGTTCTGAGGATGAGAGATGGGGGCTCCCGGGTCCACAACACTGCAGCAGGGCCCTGCTGTTCTCTCAGCTCCCCAGGGGACCATGGCAGGCTAGATCTTTACTTACCAGGTGCCCAAGAGCCTGTAGCCAGGGACATGAGGGCAACTGTTGATGGTAATCATTGTTTATAAGGAACTGTGGGAAGGGGGTGGGTGGCCTGGAGCATGGGATCCACTTTAAGCACTGCTTTTGCAACCACAAAGAACAGGGTTGGCATGGAAGATGATACTACAAGTGTCATTTTCCCACATTGCTCTGTCCACTGACTCCTGTGACAGTTTTGATGCCTGATGCCCATCAGCTGCTCATTCCAGGGAGGTCAGGTGAGCTGCTGATGTGTCTGGGAGAAACCATGTCCCCCCATTCCCGCTTTCTTCCCCTTTCACTCCAACTTCCTGCTGAAACGTCCTCTTAGGAGAACCAAATGATTGAGCATGATCCATGTCCCAAGTGGCAGAGTGGGATTGCTTGGCAGGCCTGGTTGGCTGTGTCCCCCAGGCTAACTCACCTGGACATCTGCTCTGGTGTCCCATAGTCTGGGCCTGTCCAGAGCCCCATACAAATTGTCGATGCAAGTGGCCCACAGACTATTGAGACCCTCCACCTCAGGGCAGCTTTTAGAAAGTAGAAGAACGCCCAGCCTTTATCCTGCACTGCTGCTCTCTATGGCTGGAGCAGAGTTGGCAAACTCCACAAGAGATGAAAGGACCATATCACCTATCATGCCAGCGCGTCAGGCCGAGAACCCAGAGAATGCAAATTCACACCACTCAAGTCCATTGCCATTCAGGCTCTCAACACCTTAGAATAATGCTAAAGTCACGGAAGTCACTGAGAGGAAGCTCACGTCTTTCCAACACAAAACCAGTCTCCTGTGATTTGTGTCCTTGGGTTATATTTCTGCTGGTTTTTGCTAGAAACTAAAAGATCAATGTTGTTTAGAAAAACAAAGCAAGCTGGGCACAGTGGCTCGCACCTGTAATCCCAGCACTTTGGGAGGTGGAGGCAAATGGATTGCCTGAGCCCATGGGTTCGAGACCAGCCTGGGCAACTTGGCAAGACCTCGTCTCTACAATCCATCAAAAAAATTAGCTGGGCATGGTTGCGCACGCCTGTGGTTCCAGCTACTTGGAAGGATCGCCTGAGCCCAGCATGTTGAGGCTGTGGTGGCCATGAGCATGCCACTGCACTCCAGCCTGGGTGACAGAGTGAGACTCTGACTCAAAACACACACACACACACATACACACACACGACACTGGCAAATCAACCCATTTTATCATCCTGGGTGTGAGAAGAGAAAGAAATTGAGAGTCACTGGCTTGTATACACTACCTCATGAGTTGTCTCTGTATATTCTTGAGTATAATAGGAGGTTGAGGGGGTGGGGGTGGGAGCAAATTGTCCTTTCAAGTGACTACGGGTAGCAAGTGGTAGTTAAGTTCTTATTTGCTGAGTGGTATTGGAAAATCACGATCTTGAATCTTCAATTTTGAGGCTAACATTTAATCTGTTACCGTTTCTCCAGTAAGTAGGATTAAACCGAGCAATATATGACAAAAACACACTGCTAAAGAGAGACATTGTCAGAATGTTGGTGGGGCTCTCCTGGGTCTTTGTGTTGAGGCATGGCCGTAATGGTAGCTTTTGCCACAAGGTGGCAGGCGATGCCTCAAAACCACTCCCAGGGCTGACAGGAGGGGTCAGGGTTTTTCCTGGGTTCAGATAGCTGGAAAAGGGAGAAAAGGATAGAGGCAAGTCTTCCTTCACCATAGAGAGAGCGTTTTGCCAGCCATTAGTGCCCAGAGGTGCTGAAGTTGAAGAGCCACCCGGATTGTCTCACACAGTCTCGGCAGAAGAAAGAATCTGAGTACAGGAGGATGGTGGAACAAAAACAGGAGAAAGTGGACAGAAATGAGAAGTGGCTGCAGCAGGAAAAACTGCCACAACTTTACCTCAGGGCAAAACAGTTGTCCCAGTGTGCCTGGAGCTCACGCTGGGAGCCAGAGCCCACTGCTTAGCCCTTCAGTTAGCGCTTGGGGCAGGGAGAGCAGAGACCGCTCTCCTCCCACAGCTCCAGCTCCTGGGTAGGGGTAAGCAGGCCTCGGGACTGTGAAGTCACCCGGGACCTCCTTCTTCTTGCCCCTGGAGTAACAGCAGCCCCAGCTCCCCAAGCTTAGGTCCCCAAGCTTAGGTCCCAGAAAGCACTAAGGCTAGCGCCTCTCCCCTCAGGAGCCACCTGACGTGGGCTCACTTTTGTTTTTCCAGGGAAACATTCATGTTGCCACTTTTAAACTCCAAGACTTGGGGTTTCAATCTTGTTTGCATCTTGGGCTGCCTGTGGCCTATAGACCTGGGGACAGAGGCTTTCATGTGTTGGCACGTCATTTCATGGAAACACAACAGTCCCTCAGAATGTGCTCCACCCAAGGCTACCAACATGTTTCCTGGGAAGTATTCCAAAACCCCAGGGAGCAAGACTCATTTAAGCCTTGAAAAATGGTAATTGGCATACTTACCTTCAAACTTACTTATCTTCGTGCTTTCACATATAAGGTGTGCCTAGAACATCCTGTCATGTTTCCCCTGGAGAGGAAGTCCCAGCCATGAGGCAGAGCCAATATAGAATGTTCTTTCGTACAGCCTTTTGCTTCCTGCAAAGTATCTCATCCTTCACACTTGCTCACAGACCATTAGCACTGACAACAAAGCTAACGGTCAACAGCTATTTGTCCCGAGTTTTCCCTTAAGCAGCCTGCTTGAAGGAAAGCAGGGTATGCACTCCTGTCCCTGTTGATACTGGCAATGAGGGATGTGGCTCAGGTACTCATTGCTTCTACACAACTGTTCAGGGCACTCGAAAGATCCTTCTGAGCTCGGGGCCTCCAAGTCAGTCCTTGGTTCCCAAGGCAGCCCCCAGAGAAAAGCTGCAGGGGCCACTCCTGAACCTCTGTGAGCTCCTGTGCATAGCTACCCCACAGCCTGCACCACAATGGCATTCCAGACCAATTGGGCAAGTGTGGGCTTGCCCAGGGTACTGGCATGGTGAACAGAGTGTGCCGCCTGTGTGGCTGGAGGGGTGGAACCAGCCCCTCGCTCAGGTCCCTCCCAGTGCTACAATTCCCAGTGTGCAGCGTGTCCATGCATGCATCCACACACATCAAGTCTTTCTCCCTAGGCTAAACAGGGTAGCACTGAGTTAGATCCCACTCGTCTGTTCCTGGGCTACATCCTGCTACGTATCACTGCTGAGTTCCGTTTGCTGCCCTGGAACAAGGCAGCAGGAGGGGGAACAGCTTTTCAGTGTCTTTAATTAGGCAACAAGAAAAAACAAAGTCTGGCCGAAAATTACCGCTTGAGCTTAGCTGGTGCCAACACAGTCCTGGCTCTAAGTGACAGCCATCGATTTCAAGGACAGTAGGTGGGGAGAAGCAATAACAGGAAGTCATCTCACTCCTGAAAAAGAAGCTGGTTTTCACCTGCCTATTGTACACACCAGCCCCATATTTTATTAAACAGATTTTTAATGGTGGGAGAGTTTTTAAAAATCTCATCTCTGTTGTGAGAATGAGATCTGGAAGTCATTGTGGCGAGCACAAATCTGGGAACCCCAGGGTGGCACTTTTACAGCCACCTTCCTGTCTTAACCTGCAGGGCATGGTTTCCCTGGCTGCTGGCGGAAACCCTTGAATGTCGCAGCTGGTGTTTTAACCTGCTTCCAATTAGCAGCAAGAATTTTAAGGTATTTTGGAGCTGCTTGGTGGGAATTATCATGCCACCCACTTTGTCTACATCAATAACCTTTACAATCTGTCACTCTATCAAGAAAGGGATTTTTCACTGGCCCTCAAGAAGTGATTCTTCCTAATGTTTTCCCCCGAAGCAGTCACTATATAAACTGAAACCTTTTTACTAAGCCTTTCCCACTGATCTCAATGAACCTATACATAGGCTCTAAAGGGGAAATTCTGATGTCAAGGATCCAGTTGACATTAGTGACGGTTCAGAAGAGTCAGCCCAGTAAGGGCCACCAAAGTATCACAAATGACCTAATTTTTCTGTTACAATGACAGCAACTCCTCATGGGCCTTTGTTTCTTCTGTCTCCCAAGGGTAAGTAACTGCTAAGAGACTGCCTTCCCTCCAAGGCCATTATGATACAGTACATGGACAGAAATCCTGCCCATCTCCTAAGGGAGGTTCCCACCTCCCCCCACAAAGGGAGACACTGGCAGAGTTTCCAGAGAAGCCCCTAGCCCGAGGACAGAGCTGGGTTTAAGGGTCTCCATCTCTTGACCCATTCTTCCCAGTGAAACCCACACATGATTTCCTTGGTTTCCTCAACCAACTTTCTCAGGCTTCAGAGCACTTGGCTGTCTCATGGGGAGGGAATGAGCAAAAGCGTCCACAGCAATCTGTATGATCTAAGAATCCCCCCTTTGTCAACGGCCACATTAAACCAGGAGAGAGGTGGCCAGAGCCCCGGGAGGGATGTGCCTCTGGCACTCTAATCCAAGTGAGCTTCCTGGCTTCTGGCAGCGGAGAAGGTCTCATGGGTGACCATGTTACACCTTGGAGTTCTCAAAAATTCAGAATACAGATACCAGTTATCCAGTGGAAGCCGAGAGGTTCTCTGTGCCCCACCCTCCACTGCCCACCCCCTAATAGAGCACAGAACCACAAATAAAAAATCTTCTTGTTATTAAGGACAGGAAAAGGCAAGTAGTTGATAACGTCCAGAGATGCCTGCTTTATTTCTTACTAGGTGATTGCATTTCCGGCTGGCAACATCAAATAACAGTCTAAATACCCACTAATTTTGTACCTCTGAACTACAAACCAACAATCCAATTTGGCAAGGAACAACAGTGTTGACAGCTTAGGGGGGCAGGGATGGGTCTTCCAAATCAATGGTTTTGGTTGGCAGAGTGCTGAGTGGAGCCGAGGTAAGGAGTGTTTAAAGAGCCTGACACCTGACTGAGTGAGGCTAAAACCCGTGAGTCCCTGGGCCAAAGCCCTTCATCGCAGATCCTAAGAACATAGGCGTTGTTTCCCTTTGTGTGGTCAGTTCAGTCCCAATAAGAGGTCATGCTACCCGCCTAGCCAAGGGGACCCAAGACCTCCTCGTAGTTGACATGCCTTCTGCCCTCACTCCCACTCGGGCACAGCTCCTTTTGCAGGTTCTCAGGAAAAAGCAAGGCTTCTGGTAATTTCTCATCTCTTTTTAGTTCTGCTTTGAAAAGAAAAGGGAATGATGGGTAACCAAAAGTGTGCACAGACACCTAAGCAGAGGTCCAGCGGCCACAGAGCTGGGTGTGTGCTGGCTAGGCGGTGCCCTTCTGAGAACTCAGGGCAGAGTCTTTTGGGAAGATGACCAAGGGGAAGAATTTATTAACAAAATTCCAAGATCATGGGAGCTGTTGGTATGAGCAGGGAGAAACTTGGGAAAGGTCAAGATAAGAAAGGAGATGTAAAGAAGGACTGAGAAACTTATCGCAAGGTGGGAGTGCATCAAAAGTAGGCAATGGCTGCATGACTTCGCCACTCATTTTTCTTACCACAAAACCCCACAAGCTTCTAGATCTGGTGCTCTGCTACCCAAGAACACACAGAGATGCGGCTGTTTCCCTTGGACCAAGAAAGACTGCATCACTTAGGAAAGGATGTTCTTCCCAACAGCTCTAAGCTCATGTCTACCGAGGCTGTGCACCCCCTGCTCTGCTCTCCCCTGCAAGGATGTGTGTCTCTGGACAGTCCCCTCTGGCTGTCTTGGGCTGTGTGTGTGCGTGCTGCTGCCAGAGTCAGAGCCAGAGCCCTGACCACTCACTGGCCCTTCTCATTTGCCAAAGAACCCCCTGGCAGATCCTTCCCCAAGAGACTCAGAGAGTGATGCCATCCCCATTCTGCCAGAATATGCCACACCCACGATCCCAAGCAGAGTTTCTAAACACCGTGGGTTCTGCTGCTGCTGAGAGGATGTACACCCTAGGGTGCTAGCTGAGGAGTTAACGCAGAAACAAGGCACCACAGAGAGGTTGGACACTTGGGTTGTGTGATGCAGGACACACTGGAAAGTCCAAGGGCGGAGGGAAGGAAGGGGAGGAGGAGGAGAAGACTGAGTTTTAAATAACGTCTCAGGAGGCCACAGCCCCACTAGATGGGCTCTGGTTTGAGCTTTTCTGCTAGGAAGTCATTCACAAAGGCCTCCACGATGGCAGGGGTGATCTCTTCCACGTCCATCACATACTTGGCCCGGGCTGACATGTCCAGGATGGTGAGCAAAGGAGCAGCCTCAGGTAGGTTGGTGTAATCTCGCAGGGAGTCAGTCATGTCATCCTGAAGTCACCAGAAGGGAGAGAAAACCAGGAAGTTTTTTTAAAAGGTGGAGAGTGCCTTGGACCCAGTCACCCCAGCTGGCATGGAAGTGGGACTGCGCTGCAACCCCTAAGAGCAGGCTTTCCTCAAGGCTCTTAGAAAGGGAAGCCTGGAGCCTGCCCTGCCTTAGGGAAGGGGAGGCTGTTTGTAAAGTTCTCTCTGCATCTGCCAGCCACCAGCAAGTCATCTTTTTTTTTTTTTTGACCCACCATTCAGAAAAATCATCTTTATTAGCATGAACACAACTTTATTTTTTTTATTTTTTATTTTTTTGAGTTGGAGTCTCACTCGGTCGCCCAGACTGGAGCGCAGTGGCCACTCCCGGCCACCGCAGCCTCGGCCTGCTGGGCTCCAGCGATCCTTCCGCCTCAGCCTTCCGAGTAGCCGGAATTACAAGCATGTGCCACCACGCCCAGCTGATTTTTTGATTTATTGTAGAGATGAGGTCTCGCTGCCCAGGCGGGTCTCGAACCCGCGGGCTCAGGCAATTCACTCACCTCAGCCTCCCAAAGGCACGGGATTACAGGCTGAGCCACCGAGCCGGGCTCTGAACACAACTTTAACATGTCCTCTGCTTTTTAAAAAAATGTGATGTCCTTCGATTACTTATTTTTGTAACCAACTCTCAATTATTTGCAGCCCCACCATGGACTATCTGAAGCCAATCTAGACTTCAACTCTGGAATGTTTTTAAACAGAAACAGCTCACTACCCCTGCCCCCATCCCATGGTTTCAGGGAGGGCAGGAGTTGCACTGTCAGCCGGTCCCAGAATATAGGGCTATTTAAGCACTATGGAAGCCTATGCAGTTTCACTGTATTTATCTGAGAAGGAAGCTGGCCCTTGACCATGCATTCTCAGCAGCTGTCCAGGTGAACTTCCCTAATACCAGACCACAGTCTTACTCAAATAAAAAGCAAACACAGAAATCCAGAGACAAGGAGAAAGGATTGTAAGGCAGCAACTGGTTGAAATTACCCTCCACACTGTTGACTCCCACTGGGAAAAAACAGAATATGAACTCAACATACTCTCCCTGAAGGTGTTTCCTTGTAAAATGCACAAGATTCTAAACTGAATAAGAAAAACCTGAGTTGCCCAACAGAGAAATAACTTAGGGTATTCCTGGCCTTAAATGGTGGGCAGCAGGAGGCATGGAATTTACAGCTCACTGGCTTCTGAGACAACATGCCTTTCTCAAAAGGCAGATCTTCAGGAAAATTGTAAGTGATGCTCTCTGCTCCTAACGACACCCCCAGAACCACATACACTTCCCAGCAATGCTAGGCGAGTCTACACCTCTGGCGCTTTCCACCTAGTTCAGCCCTCCATGTGGGTTAATAGAAAACCCTCATGATAAACACAGGGAGACACCTGGACAAACACCCTGCGTCCAGTTCCCATTAGGAGGCCTGGACCAAGCCAAGCACTCTGCTGCCTCCTTCCTCGCTCCCTCTGAGCAAACCACAGGCAGATGAATTTTAATGCCTCTGAAGGTTTCAGAAGGGATAACTTCTGCCTGCCACAGGGGACAGGATCAAGACAGAAACAAGGGTCCCCCTGCCCCTGCACAGCCCTGGGATGGAGTGCAGTCAATGCCTGATGTGCCAGCTCCCTGGACCCACCCCCAGTTCCAGGTTGCCTTGCTCCCAAGCACAAAAAACTGGGCCAGGACAGAAAACTGGGCCAGGAAAGTCACCAAGGCCATGAGCCCAGGTGACGCACACAGGAAGAGCGGGCAGCCAGGTGGGGAGCTACAGCAAAGGATGACACAGGCTCCTCTGTCCGGCTTGCTGGCCTGGGGAGCCTTCCTCCTGCCCCATCCATCCTCATGCCTGTAAGCCTGAGTGGGGTCATTTATCAGAGTACAGGGACAGGAAGAGGAAGAGCACTGCTTCTGGAGTCACACTGGCCTCACTCCCCTCTCTGCTCCCTACTTACTCTGTGACTTTGGCAAGTCACTGCTCAGAGCCCAGATCTCATTCCCTGAAATACGGATATGACAATGGCTCCCAACACTTGACTTGATGACATAAGGCTGATGTGATGGGTCCATGAGCTGCCAGCACTGCCAGCCCAGCCTGGCACAGGAGCCCAGTGAACCGCCTCAGAACAGCCCCTCACTCTAAGCCTTGCTTTCCTCCTGGGAAGCAGAACAGTGATTATGCTCCCAGCCAGAGAGGTGAGGAGCACAGCCAGAGTGCAGGTGAGGTACTTGGCTGGGTGCCTGGTGCAAAGAGGACCTGCAAATGCTGCTTTTCAGCCACATTTCTAAAGCCCCGCCCCCACCCCACAGCCCCTTCTGTTCTGCACCCATCTTTTCTCTCAAGCCATTCTACAGGGGTTAGAGTTTAATACATTCAGAGCAGCCTCCGTGGCCTTTGTGTGGGATGGCTGGTGTGGCCCCAAGGCAGGGCCTGCAACCCTCTTTGTTCCCCTCCAACCCAGGGCTAAGCGGGCGACTGGAGCTGCCTGCGAGGGGCCCTGTGGGGCTGGGCAGGGGCGGCTATTGAGGGGGTGATGAATGGGTGGTTCAGGGTGTCTGGCTGCTGCTGCCTCCTCTGCGCCTCTCCTGGGATCCAAATACAGCGTGAAATGAGCGCGGAGCTCTGACCGACAAGAGGTACAGACGGGTGCACCCAGGGCAGGGTGGCTTTAAGAAGGGTCTGCTGACAATTAGAGTGTGGGGGCACAGGCTGGGGTGGGAGGCAGTGGAGCATGCGTGAAGGAGGCTCCTGGGGTGGAAGTGAGGCGGAGCGCCTGCGACGGGCCGCCCATCTTGCAGAGATGGCTCCTTCTGCAGAATGAGGGTCCCATGCCCCAGGGAGCCAGGCGCCTGCCGGAGGTGGCTTTCCTGCAGGGCCCTGCCTTCCCACCCTGTGGAAAGTTCCCTGAGAGGTCCAGCCCAGCTGGAGGCCTTCAAGGGACAGCGTTGGGGGAAAGAAATCGGGAATGGCAGCGATTTCCAACTCAGCACGCTCCCTGGGCTGGGGGGTGACTGCAGGTCTGAGCTACAGCCCAAGTCAAGATCCCTAGTCGCAGGCTGGTGCAGAGGGGCTAACGGAGCCGACTCTGGTTCTGACCCAGCACCGAGGGAGTCAGTGTGGATCTCACTGTTTGTGGTGGCTGCTTTCCCCAGCAGCCTGGGTGGGAAACTGTTCTGGCGGGGCTTCCTGCTGATCTGTGGCCGCTGAGTGAGGAGGATGGGAAGAGGAAGCAGCAGGGTAGGAAATAGTTTTCCATGGCCAGTGACACACCTGTTCTTCTGGGAGAGTCCACATTTGTCTGTGGACTCTCCCAGAATCACAGGCAGTCCTGACCCTATGGTCCCTTCAAATGTCCCCGAGGCCTGTGTGACTCATGTCCTAGCAGTCCCCAGCAGAGGCAGCCTTGCCGGGGCCAGCCCTTCCTCTGTACTCACCTCCCCAGCTACAAAGAATAGAAGTGGTGCCTCCTCCTCTTTGGCTTTGTACTTGGCAATGATTTTCTCAGCGATTGGCTGAATCAGCTGCTTGGCTGCCTCGGACTCTCCGTCATCTTCAGAATCTGTAATGGGGGTGGGGAAGACAGGAAGCAACACTGGCTTGTCAAACAAACAGAGTGGCACCCTGAGTGGGCCTGGGCCCAGGGCCTGAGCTGCAGAAATGCCCACCTAAGCAGCTCTGGAATGGAAAAAGAACTTCCCCTCAGACACAGGTCTTGTTTCCTGCAGTTGCAAATGTGTCTGCATACATGAGCATATGTATACACACACGCGCTACATACAAGCTGCAGAGCGCACTCACATAACACACTCTGCCCCAGGCTCACCAGGAACACCTTGCTGCACCAAGTGGCACTAATGCCCAGTAGTTCTTTCCACTGAATTGTTCACAAGCCTATCCTGGAAACTGATCTTCCCCTGAGCCAGGGCCTGTAGTCCCAGGGAGTTTTTCTCTCAAACAAAGAATGAGAAGTCATGACCTCGGGACTCCGAGTCTTCCTGGAGAGACTTGGCAGGACACCCTAGATCCGCCTAACTTGCTGTGTGATTCTGCACAAGGTGCTCTACCTCTCTGTGACCATTTCTACATCTGCACATGATCATGAAGTTCCTAATTGTCCCCAGGTTCCGAAGTGTTTCCCAACCCGCCTCAGGATGTGGGTGTGTCAGCCTGCAGCAGGCAGGGAAGCGCCAAGGTGAATAATTCCCAAGGCCATCTCTCCCGAAGGGCACTTCCTCTCCGAGTGCAGAACCAGCCAGCATGCCAGTGTGCTGAAGAATGCCCTTGGGTCTGCATGTTGGCTCCTCCTATGGAGGCTCCCAATCCAGATCTCCAGAGAACAGTCCCTAAAGAAGTAGGTATGGGAGTGTCTCAGCCATGATTCTCGTGCAATAATTTTGAGTTGGAGGGGAACAACAAGTTCTAGGGCAGAGGGTCAGGTGGCCCATGGCCAGCTATTGCTCAGTTTGCAGAAGGAATCAGGGCTATCCCACTGGCTGCAGGGAGCCTGGAGTAGACACTCCTGTGACCTCCTGCCCAGGCTGAGCAGTTACCCACTGAGCACTGGAGTGGGTGAGATGGGGAGAGAACCTAGTATAGCTGAGGAGGATGAGCCAGGGATGTGCAGGGGACCAGCAGAGGCAGCCTGGGGTGAGCCTTGGGCAGAGGGCGCCCAGCCCCCATAGCTGCTGTGTGTGCCACTTTGCCTCTCTCCGACAAGGGAACTGTTCATGGGGGGCTGAGGACATCCTTGACCTGACCTATTCTGCCCAGCTGGGGAGCAGCTAGGAAGGAGAGCACAGCAGCTCCAGAGCACTTCCCGGCAGGGGTGGGGGGTGGAGGGCGGCCATGAATAAACCATGGCTGCTGGGAAGGGACAAAGGCCCAGGCTCCACTGGTAGTGACTGACAGAAGCAGGCTGCAGGGACGGACTCCTCCCAAGTGAGGCCCACCCCATCCACTTCCCTGACTGGGGCCCCCGCTGAGAGTCATACCTACAAAAAGGACGAGGCAGGGGCCCTCGTTGAGTTGCACGGCGTTGGAGTCGGAGAGCTCCAGCACAGGCTTGGGGTGCCACGGGAACTCCCTGCAGTCCTCGTCATTGAGCACCTCCACCCGTCCCTGCCGTGTGATCACCTCGCCTTGTGGGTCCAGCACGATGAGCGTGGGGATGCCTGCAAGGGAGAGAGCGCGTTTGGCCAGCGGCCAGGAGGGCGGGCCCTGCCCGGAAGGGGAGGCTGGCTCTCACGCACAGTGCACTGGACGGGCCAGGGGCACAGTACAGGTCCTCACTGGAGGACCTAGGACACCGGACAGGTCCATGATGGATGGACCTGGGACACAGGACAGGCTCACTCTGGAGAACCAAGGACACAGGACCCAGGACAAGCTCACGCTGAAGTTGTGGGTTCACAGGACAGGCTCACAATGAGAGTCCAGGTCTGGGGTCAGAAAGCCCCGGCTGAATCCAGACTCAGCCACCAAGAGCCACAGGACTCCGTCGGCTCTGCATGTGACCCCAAGCAAGTCGTTCACTTTTCTGGGCCTCAGTGTCTTCAGCTGTGGCCTGCAGAATGTGCTGCAGTTCCCACCTCATCCTACTATGGGAAGATCTCACAGTGAGGTGATGCATTTAAAGGACTGAGCACTGGGTCTTGGCACATCAGAGCAACTGATCACTGCTGGCATCAAGAGATCCCAGAGTCACAGAAGACACTCCCCAGTTGAGCCGAGGTGGTGTGATAACCCACGCAGCATGCTTGCTCTAGACACACAAACTGGCACAAAGCAGCCGGTACACTCGGAGTCCTCACAGGCTACAGTGAGTGCAGGTGGCCCGGTGTGGGGTGGAGCCTGGGCCAGCTGCAGCAGGAGAACTGGAAGAAGAGGACAGCCTGTGGCCTGGGGAGGCTCTGAGGGGGGCCATCCCAGAAGGAGCAAGCACAACATTGGAGTCGTGGGCCGGGTAAGAGCAGCACAAAGCTTGCCCTCAAACCATACATACCCCTAACCGTAAAGCCTCAAATGAGGTGACAGTCACACTTGAGTTTTCCACCTCCCTGCTCTTTGTACCCCACTCTCCACTGCTTCTTCTTTAGCCAGAGCTATGCCCCCACTAACTACAGCCCACAGAGCCAGCCTCGATCCTGCCCTTTGAGGACTTTATTCTCTCCACTGGCAACCGCTCCCCTCCCCCTCACACTATCCAGACGCCTCTCCTCCCAGGACTGACCAGAGCCTGAATTTTATATGAAAGCCTGTGCAATTTAATATTTATAGACTCCAAAGTATTCGGTCAGTAATTTGCTCCAATGACATTTTACTTCTCTGTGGGGAGGATGCCGAGGTACCAGAAGTATGGCCCTGGTGTTTTGTCACCTGCTGCAGCAACCGCCACAGCAGGCGTGCAGCAGTGGGCCTGCCTTCAAAAGGAATAAACGAATCCATTATGTTCACACCTATTAGAAGATGTGGCTGGATATGTCAGGGAATAGGTCCATAGAGAAATGGGCTCCTGAGGACAGCCATTCCTGCCATATCACACACACAAACACATACACACACACACACACACACACACACACACACACACACACACACACACGTGCAGCCGTGCAGCCAGTGTTCCCCCTGGGCTTTTAAGGCGTGCTCAGTGCTGGACAGGACTCCTGAGAAGTCCTATGTATGGAGCACAAGAGACTCCTCCTAACAGCTGTGTGCTCTTCCCCCAGGCCTGGGGCCCACATTAGGTATCTCCATCCCTGAATATCAGGGTCTGGCCTTGAGGAAGCAGCCTCAAGGGAACCTGGGGCTGGAGACTGCCACGGGGCCAGCCAGCTACCAATGAGCACCTCAGTGTCACCACTCCCCTAGTTCCAAAAATGCTTTAGCAAGGTTCAGAGGCAGTATGTTTCTGATATTGGGCAATTTTGAGTGCCAGGGTAACCCGGAGCCTGTCCACTGTTGTGGTTGGACACAGCAGCAGGCTTGCTGAAGCCCGGGCTTGGAGTGGTCTGTGGAGGACAAGCAGGCACAGAGGACAGGGAAGGGAGGAGAAATGCGTCTGAAGGCAAAGAAGCCCACCTCCTGGCTCAGTGCCTCGGTCTCTGAGGGTCTACTCTAAGGGGCTGTCTGTGTTACCATGGTGCCAGCCTCTTTTGAGTTCACGCCTGTGGGGCCCAACACAGCAAGGAAAGGACGTGGAGCCTCCAGCTAACTGCTGAGGAGTCCTCAGATGGTTCCACCACGGAACAGCTTGTCCAGGCCCACGCCTAAGAGCCCAAGGCAATAAGGCACCAGGTATATGGCAAGGCCGGGTGTGTGACTGTGCATAAACAGAAACCAACTTGGTAAAATAACCACAGTCAAAGTTGGATGCAAAGAAGCCACCCATTTGGGGTGCCTAGACAGAGGAAAATCATCTATATCCACGGTGCCAGGCTCCCTCCCCATCAGCTGATCTTGGTGAGTGTGGCCTAGAGCCTCCAAAGATGAACCAGAGAGCTAGAAAAAGGGAGCTCGCCTCCACCATGGTGCATCTGCTGTGTGTGCTAGGCTTGGCACAGATGCTACCTCACTTCATCCTTATCACAGATGGCTATGGGAAGTGCCATTCTCCCCTTACAGAGGGCCAAGTTGCCTGTCCAAGGTCACCCAGCCCGTCAGTTGTCATACTGCGGGAGGAACCCTGGTCTCCCTGTTGCAAAGGCTGCTTTTTGTCTACCAGACCACTGGCTCTGTTGGGGACTCTCACAGCACCTGTGTCGTGGACCCTCTTAACTAGGGTGGGGGAAGGAGGCTGACTACATTCATCTCTTCCCTTTTCTCCCCTTCATGCATTTCCTGCTCTCCCTGCTTGAAAATGATTCTCCAAAGCAGAGACTTCTAAAGAGAAAACAGGGGAAAGTCTCTAGTGAGAAACTTACAGGGAATGGCGAACTTCTAATGGATGCCTTTATACAAAATAACTTCCGCACCAGCAAGGAGCTTCTTGAAGGGAATGAAAAGGGAGCAGCTCAGGGCTGCTTTGCTTGAACTTGTTTCCCAGCATGGATGGCTGAAAGAAAGCACAGCTGGAATTCCAAGGAAGATCCAGGCCAGTCACTCAACTTCTGGAGCCTCATTTCCATGGCTACCCAGTGGGGATAATGACAGTTTCCTATCTTTTTTTTTTTCCATTAATCAGTATTTTTTATTATGGTTTTGTGGGGTACAGTTAAGGGTTAGGTGTACAATTACGTTTCATTCAGGCACCCTGTTGATAAGAGGTAGTTTCCTATCTTATTTGGTGGTTGTGAGGAACAAACAAGATGTACATGTAAAATGCTTTCCAGCAGAGTACCTGGTATACAGTAAGTGGTCCATAAGTATCAGCTATTATTATAAATCAATCATTATTATTATCATTATTATTTTGAGTCAGACTCTCACTCTGTTGTCCAGGCTGGAGTGCAGTAGCACTGTCATGGTTCACCACAGCCTCAACCTCCTGAGCTCAGATGATCTTCCCGCCTCAGTCTCCTGAGTAGTTAGGACTACAGGCATACCCCATCATGCCTAGATAATAATTATTATTATTTTTGTAGAGACAGGGTCTCACTATGCTGCCTGGGACGGTCTTGAACTCCTGGGTTCAAGCAATCTTCCTACCACAGACTCCCAGTGCTGAGATTACATGTGTGAGCCACCATGACCAATCATTATTTTAAAAATCATCCCTAAGTTTATTATTTGGCTCACGAGAAGGCAGAGGTACAGAAAATTGGGAGCTTATTCTAGTGAGATAAACAGAAGCCTCCATTCTGGACTGGAAGTAGTTAGTGAAAGAAACAGAAAACAGAGACAAAGTCAATACCACAGTGAGAGTTCCAGTAACAGTGTGACATCTGCCAAGTATGTTTTACTTCCTCAATCCCAAGCTTAACTTTTGGACTTAGAACACATACTCGTAAGTTCCTAGAGAGGGCTCAGCCCCAAGTCCCCTGCCCTGGCATACAAGCAGTGCCAAAGACTCCCTTTCACCATCTCCCTTAAAACACAGAGGAGAAAGAGCCAGCACCAAAGTCTCCTCCTGGGAGGAACCCATTTGTGAGCATTTAAAGCAATCTCAAATCTATGTACAGGAAGTTCGCTACATATGAACCTTCAAGTTGTGAACTTTCAAAGACGTGAATGTGCATTTGCATGTCCAATCACGCAAGTTCATGTGGCTGGTGTACATTGACATGTGTGTGCATTCTCTACAAGTGATTGTGCTTTTGTGTACCCTAGTAGGTAGTATATAAAGTACAGGGCCAGGCTCTGTGGTTCAGCCTGTAATCCCAGCACTTCGGGAGGCCGAGGCGAGTGGATTGCCCAAGCCCAGGCAACTTGGCAAGACCTCGTCTCTATAATAATTGAAAAAATTAGCCGAGCGTGGTAGCGTGTGCCTGTAGTTCTGGCTACTTGGAAGGCCGAGGTGGGAGGATCTCCTGAGCTCAGCGGGCCGACACTGGGGTGGCCATGAGCATACCACCGCACTCCAGCCTGGGTGATGAAGTGAGACTCCAATTCAGAAAAAAAATTTAAAAATAAAAAATAAAGTACAGTAGTACAGTATCTATTTCAAGTCCAAGATGTCTGAAAGCAAGCGTAAAAGCAGCTGTGATGATGCCGGAAGCAGTGGCTCAAGCCTGTAATCCCAGAACTTTGGGAGGCCAAGGCTAGAGGATTGCCTAAGCTCAGGGGTTTGAGACCAGCTTGGGCAACTTGGTAAGACCTCATCTCTACAATAAATCAAAATATTAGCCAGGTGTGGTGGCATGCATTTGTAGTTCTATTACTTGGAAGGCTGAGGTGGAAGGATCACCTGAGCCCAGCAGGTCAAGGCTGTGGTGGCTGTGAGCGTGCCACTGTACTCCAACCTGGGTGACAGAGTGAGACTCCAACTCGAAAAAAAAAAAAGAAAAAAGAAAAGAAAAAGAAAATCTAGAAACAACCAACTGTCCATCAATAGTAGAATACATAAATAAACTGTAGTACAGCATACAAACTTTTTGGCACCAAAAATAAATGAACTAAATATAAATATCAATGGGAAAATCTTGAAAACATAATGTTAAGTGAGACAGGCAAGTTGCAAAATTACACTACAGCATGTCAGTACATTAAGCATGCTCCTAAAAGACATGCCCAGCAATACTGTACATTATTCATAGATTCATATATATGCAGCAAAAGTGTGAAGACAGATGATGAAGATACACATTAACCTTATGGTATCATTTCCCCCAGGGAACAGGAGGGAGAAAGGCAGAGCACAGGCAAAAGGAACCTCACCTTTGTCTGAGCAAAAATGTCAATTCTGAGTGGCAGCCACATGAGTGTTTATCACATTATTCTCGGTCCTTTCCTGCTTTTTTTTCTTCTACGTTCTCAAAATTAGACAACACATATAAAACAGAACACCAAAGCTGTTTAGCCCCTGCTTACCCTCCCCGGGCTAGTGAGACCAGCTCTGGGTAGCCTGTACCAGCCCTTTAAATGCTGAGATCTGTCTACAGAAATCGCCAGAATCAGTCAATTGCCTTTGACTGACTGAGAAATACAGTCTACAAATATTTCATTTTTATACAAGCAGACTCTGCCACAATCCAGTTTTTGAAAGGGGCAAGGAAGAAGAAAGAGGGAAGGGAAAGAAAGGAGAAAAATGGAAGAAGAAGAAAGGAAAAAAGAATGAGGGAACAAGCAGGAAAGCAGAACAGAGAAGACTCCGGGCCAGCAGAGCCAGAGGCCCTCCCCCCACAGCCTCTGGGTCACCAGGCTAAAGCCACTCAGCTGCCCACTTGACACCCAGGCTGCTCCCACATCTGCTCTAGGCCCTGCATGGCCCTTAGGTCTCCCCAAAGGCTGGGGAGAGGGGAACCAAACCAACTAGGGCCCTAGCCCAAGAGGGAAGGGTTCTAAACCTCACTGCAAAGAGCTTCTGTGTTCTCTTACAGCCATGGATTACTCAGACAATCGCTAATGGGATTTGTGTTTTGCCAAGTGTGTCAAAACAGTTTCCTTAGAAAGACATTTTTAAACAGCTTATAGGGCTGCAAATTCCCCAGTCTGCATAAAGCCCTGGGGGAGGAGGCTGTGGACTCAGGGGAAGCCAGCCACTCCCAAGGGACCAGGAGAGTGGGTGGAGGCCAAAAGCCACGTCTATCTGTGGTGAACTCGGGTGGCCCTCTGAAGACTGCGAATCATACAGCCGGGTTCAGTCCAATGCACCAAAGGAGAAGAAGCTAATAGAAAAAGAGAGATGGCCGGGCTCAGTGGCTCAGCCTGTAATCCCACTACTTTGGGAGGTGGAGGCGAGTGGATTGCCTGAGCCCATGGGTTCGAGACCCACCTGGGCAACTTGATGAGACCTTGCTCTATAATAAACAAACAAAAAACAATTAGCTGGGCGTGGTAGCGTGTGCCTGTAGTTCCAGCTACTTGGAAAGTTGAGGCAGAAGGATCGCCGGAGCCCAGCGGGTCGAGGCTGCGGTGGCCGGGAGCGTGCCATTGCACTCCAGTCTGGGCGACAGAGTGAGATTCCGACTCAAAAAAAAAAGAAAAAGAAAAAGACAAGGAAGGAAGAGATGGAAAAATGGAAGAGGACAGAACAAGACCCTAGAAGAATAAAGATAGAACCTTAGCAGTGGGGATGATACCGCTAACAAGAAGGAGGAATGGAGGTGTGGGAGACACACAGATATCCGGATTTATGGAACCTGAGGAAGTAACAAGGATGTCTCATGGCAGAAGTGGTGATACTGAGGTAATTCAGGAGAGCCAGCTGTGTCCCCACTAAAGCAGGTCTGCTGCTGAGGAGGGAGGCTGCAAGAGGAGCAGGGAAAGGGGAAGATGAAATGCCAACAGGGAGGCCATGAAAGGTCTGCCAGCCCTGACTCCATGTGTCCTAGTACTCTGTTCCCAGGGGTCCAGCTTCTACAAGGCTGCACAGCCATGCTCAGTGACCCTGCCCCCACAACAGGCCATGGGTTTTCTTCTATTTTGGTGGTCACAGACAGTGGAATACAGACACTTCCTTGTGAGAACAATGCTGCTAGCTGGTAAGATCAACAGAAAACACTGCACAGGAACCTACTAACCATGTGTGCTACTAGAAACCAGACCGCTAACGCATATGGATTATATAGATGCCACTGCCTCCTTCTTCTGTAATGCCATTGAGCAGAAGATAGTGAATGACAAAGAGGGGTTGGGAGGGAGTAGGGGCTGCCTCAGAGCCCAAGAGGGAAGCATCCATCTCCCCAAAAGAGAGTCTGCTGTAAGGCCTGACAATCAGGCGGTACAGCATTTAGCCCATCTGTGGCCTGGTCACAGTGTGTGCTCAGTGTCTATCAGAAATATTGGTGGACCACCTGCCTCTGGGATGTCTCTTCCAGCTAGTTTTAATGTCACTATTGTACTGATCTCCCCTAATCAAAACTTCCAAAGGCCTCCAAAAGCCTGAAGGGTCAAATCCAAGGATGCCGGCATGGTGCTCAAGGCCTTCTGTGATGTAACCTCATCGGCCTTATCCCCCACTCTGCCCCAATATAGCATTCCGTGGGTATTCCTATTCTGGCCTTTATCCTGGAATGTCCCAGACCCCTTACCCTTATCTAACCCCATTCTGTAAGGTCTGGTTCCAGAGCCACTTTCCCCAGGAAGTCTTCCTGGGTCAACAGCTCTAAGCCAGAGTCTCCTCTGAACTCAGATGATCCCATTAAATGCTGCCTTGAGAAGGATTCAGAAGCTCAGCCCAAGAGTTCAGAGGTCAAGTAAGCCGTGGGCACAAACCACTGGCCAGGGAGAAACTGTAAACCAGAGAATGAGGAAGCAGGAGGTGGGGAGCTGGAAAAGTAGACAGTTCCAAGCTGAAGAGAGACCAGAGCAGATGGCAGAGGTATGGACACCACGGAGCCAGCAGATGAGGAGGAGCCAGCAGATGAGGAGGAGCAGGAAGGGCCAGCTGCAGGGCTGGGCTGCAGAGGACACTCACAGCTCAGAGTAGAGTCTTGGCGGGATCCCACATTCTTTTGATGTGGCCTGGCTGGCTGGCTGCTGCTTGCCTCTCCAGATTGGCTTTCTGATCCTCAACTGAGGGCTTCTTGAAGCCGGGGACCTCATGCCACACTGTGAGCGCCTGAAAGGCGGCACCAAATGAACGAGCCTCCTCAGTTGTGGTCACCCACTTTCTGGCTGTCTGGGCCACACCTCACAACCAGGGCTCCCATGGCTGTAGTATTTACATGTCGACAGCTGGAGCCGCAGAAAGAACAGTTCCTGTCTCTGCTTTGTGAAAGCAGACAGAAAACTATCGATTTAAATTTTTGTGTCCTGCCACTGTTTCACAGGAAGGTCCCCTCCAACCTCTGCCGTGGATGCAAAGCTCATGTGGAACCCTGAAGGGCTCGTGGTCTGCTTATGAGATGGCTCTCAGGTGCTGCCCACCCTCTGAGGGTCCTCGGAAGCAGCTCACACAGCACAGTGAGAGCAGACTCCTCCTCCAGACTGGCTATGCATCATGAAGGCTGTCCTTTGGTAGCGTGTTCATTTCAGGTGACCCCACGGCCTTAGCATTGACCACCAGCAATATCTACATCACCTAGGCCCCCACGTCCAGGGAAGAACTCCCCACCTCGGGGAGGAGAAGGTTCTGCTCCGCAGGTGCAGTGGTCCTGGGAAGAACATGCCGACATGTGGAGAGACCTCCTGACCAAGCAATGAGGCTGAGGGAGACTCAGCCCCGCCTTCACTCTCTGGGGCAAGCGTCAGTCTTCTAAGCCCTCATACAAAAGGAGACGGATTTGACCAACACCTTTTCATTCCTCAAGATGTTACCACACTTTGCTCTTTGGCTATTTCCCACTGTGAATCTCATCTTGTCCACTCAAGGGCAGCAGTGGGCTGCTCTTCTAGTTCTTTCCCACGAAGCTCTCAGTGCAGTGAGGATTGAATGGTTCGTTGGGGCACAAGAGATGAAATCCTATGTATTTAAACCTACGCCTTTTTCTCCAACAGGGATTTGAGGAGGCTTAAAAAAATTCATGATGTAATCCAATAAAAATAGATGAAAATATTACCCTGAAGGGAAAACAAGGAAGGAAGAGAAAATGAGGCCAAGGCCAAGGTCATGCATAGAAATGGAAAGTCTTGCAAAATTGTTAAAGGTGGTCACAAATTCAGTTGTATCTTCTGGGGGCTTAAGCAAAGAAAGAATTGGAGTTCATAAGAAAATGTCAAGTATACAAAAGATTAAAAAAAACAAAGAAGCAAAAACCCACCATCTGCTCAAGAGCAACTCAGCTTTTGCTGGACACTAGAAGATAATTTCCTGAGAATAAATTTCTATAAGTGGCATTCCTAAATTGAAGTTTTTGTAGATTTTTTTTTTGGAGTTGAAGTCACACTCTGTTGCCCAGGCTGGAGTGCAGTGGCACGCTCACGGCCACTGCAGCCTCGACCTGCTGGGTTCAGGTGATCCTTCTGCCTCAGCCTTCCAAGTAGCTGGAATTACAGGCATGCGCTACTACGCCTGGCTAATTTTATTTATTTATTGTAGAGATGAGGTCTTGCCAAGTTGCCTGGGCTGGTCTCAAACCCGTGAACTCAGGCAATCCTCTCACCTTGGCCTCCCAAAGTGCTAGGATAATAGGCATGAGCCACCGCGCCCGGCCTGTTTTGTAGATTTTTAAGGTCTCTGGTATATATTGCCACAGACAAACTGCTCTCCAGAAAGGTGGTTCTGATTTACACTCCTACAGCAGTCTGTTCTCTTCTCCATACTGGGGATTAACTTTTTTGGAGGGGGGAAGGGGGTAAGAGTTATTTGAAATGTGATAGATATAAATTCAGTGTTTTCATCTGAAAATAAATGATGCTATTTTTCACATCCATCATTGTTAGTATGCATCAGGTAAGTTGCCTGCCTCATATTTTGTATATATTTTCTACGGACTGATTTGTCTCTTTCGTTCTTTTTTAAACCTACTGTCTGGAGAGTGTTCTTTTTCTATGAAGAATGTCGATTCTTTGCCATACATGTTACTAATATTGTTGGTTACTTTTGCTTAAGCTTTTTGACATTCAAAAGTGTATCTTTTTAATAAAATCAATTTTTTTCTTTTTCTGAGTCAGCCAACAAATATTTGTTACATGCCTATTTTGTGCCTTACATGGAAATTTCTGAATTTTACTGAGAAAAGCGAGGTTAAGCAATAATGGTCAAAGCCACTCAGCAGTAGCGGGTGGGGCTGGGGCTGGGGTGTTGGTGGCCTATACCAGGGTGCTGGTACCAGTGAATGTGGAAAGAAATAGACAAGAAACCATGCCCCAGGCAAAGGTTCAAGAGGACCTAGGTGTGATAGGGGTAGGACAGCTGACATTCTTCTTGGCTTGAACCCCTAAGATGCCAGCACATCATCTGTGAGGGTGTGCTCTGAGACCCATCCATGCTTTGTGCACATTTGTATACACACACACACACACACACACACACACACACACACACACACACGGGCAAGGGGGATAAGAGAGGCCAGAAGTGACTAAGTCGCCTTTGTTAGGAGGGTCAGAGGAAGACACACATCAAAGATGCCTGCTGTTGTGTAACGGGAATGGGGATTAGAAAAAACCCAGAAGTTGTCTCAGTATTGCTAAAAGGCCAAGATGGAAAACCCATGGCTCTCAGAAGAGGCAAGGCATGACTGCTTGGAGATAAGAGCACCAAAGGACAGCAAAGTCTCTGCTCAGGAAAGCCCCGGGTCCTATCTAGTCAGCTAGTGTGGCCACCTGTAGCCCTCCAAGGGCCTCTAGTCACCACTCAGCAACTTAGGCTGAGGAACATCTGCACTAGCTGAGCAGAACCCCTTTCTCGCTGCTCAGTTACAATCAGACAGTCATTGAATACATTCCCCCTCAGAACTGGAACAAGGCAAGGATGTCCACTTCACCACTCCTATTCAACACAGTACTGGAAATCCTAGCCAAATCAGTCAGGCAAGAAAAAGGAATAAGGTGTATCCAAATTGCAAAAGAGGAAATCAAACTATCTCTGTAGGCTGACGATATGATCTTATACCTAGAGAACCATAAAGACTCCTCCAAAAGACTCCTGGACTTGATAAATGAATTTGGTGAAGTTTCAGGATACAAAATCACACAAATCACACACAAATCAGTAGCACTGCTATATACCAATAGTGAACAAGCTGAAAATCAATTCATTTTACATTAGCAGCCAAAAAGCTAAAATACCTAGGAATATATTTAACCAAGGAGTTTTGTAGGAGAACTACAGGATCAAAGAAACTGCAGAAGACACAAACAAATGGAGAAACATCCCATGCTCATGGATAGGAAGAATCAACATTATTAAAATGACCACATTACCCAAAGTAATCTACAGATTCAATACAATCCCTGTCAAACTACCAACATCATTTTTCAGAGAATTAGAAAAAACAGTCCTAAAATTCATATGGAAACAATAAAGAGCCAGAATAACCAAAGCAATCCTAAGCAAGAAGAACAAAGCTGGCGGCATCATATTACTTGGCTTCAAATTATACTACAAGGCTGTAGTAACCAAAACAGGATGGTACTGATACAAGAGCAGACACATGAACCAATGAAACAGAATATAGAATCCAGAAATAATTCCAAATACCTATAACCAACTGATTTTTGACAAAGCAGACAAAAACATACACTGGGAAAAAGACACCCTATTCTACAAATAGTGCTAGGATCATTGGATAGCTACATGCAGAAAAATGAAACTTGATCCCTATCTTTCCCCACAAATAAAAAAATTAACTCAAGATGCATTAAAGACTTAAATGTCAGCCCTGAAGCCATAAAAATCCTAGAAGAAAACCCAGGAAAAACTCTTATGGACATTGGCCTATGCAAATAATTTTTTGTTTGTTTGTTTGTTTGTTTGTTTTTTGAGTTGGAGTCTCACTCTGTCGCCCAGTCTGGAGTGCAGTGGCCGCTCCCAGCCACCGCAGCCTCGACCTGCTGGGCTCCGGCGATCCTTCCGCCTCAGCCTTCCAAGTAGCTGGAGCTACAGGCGTGCACTACCATGCCGGGTAAATGTTTTGATTTATTGTAGAGATGAGGTCTCATCAAGTTGCCCAGGCAGGTCTCAAATCCACGGGCTCAGGCAATCCACTCAACTCAACCTCCCAAAGCGCGGGATTACAGGCTGAGCCACCGAGCCTGGCTATGCAAATAATTTATGGCTAAAATCCAGAAAGCAAATGCAACTAAAAAACAAATAAAAAAGCTTCTGCATAGCAAAAGAGATAATCAACAGAGCAAACAGCCAACCTACAGAATGGGAGAAGACACTCTGATAAAGGACTAATATCCAGAATCTACAAAGAACTCAAACAAATCAGCAAGAAAAAAGCAAATAACCCCATTAAAAAGTGGGCATGGATAGACATCTCTCAAAAGAAGATATACAAATGACCTACAAACATGAAAAAATGCTCAACATCTCTCACAATCAGGGAAATGTAAATAAAAACCACAGTGAGATTCCACCTTATACCAGTTAGAATGGCCATTATTTAAAAAATAAAAAACAACAGATGCTGGCATGGATGTTGAGAAAAGGGAACACTTAACACAGTGTTGGTAAGAGTGTAAATTAGTACAACCTCTAGGAAAGCGGTATGGAGATTACTCAAAGAACTAAAAGTAAATTTACCATTTGATCCAGCAATCTCACTACTAGGTGCTGACCCAAAGCAACAGAGATTGTTATATATAAAAAAAGACAACTGTACCTGCATGTTCACCACAGCACAATTCACAATTGCAAAGATGTGGAATCAACCTAAAAGCCCATCAACTGATCAGTGGATAATGAAAATGTGTCATATGTACAACATAGGATACTATGCAGCCATAAAAAAAGAATGAAATCATGCCCTTTGCAGCAACACAGATGGCGCTAGAGATCTTCATCCTAAGTGAACTGACTCAGAAACAGAAAACCAAACACCGCCTGTTCTCACTCATATGTGGGAGCTAATGAATGGTCACAAAGATGGAAATAATAGACACTGAGACACCAATAAGGGAGGAGGGAGAGAAGGGCGAGAGTTCAGAGACTGCCTACAGGGCACAACGTTCACTATCTGGGGAATGGGTCACCTGAGCCAATCCCCACCCCTACACAACATGTCCATGTAATGAACACACGTGTGTATCCCCAGAATCTAAAATAAAAACTAAAAACAAAATCACATTTATGAAATCCTGGATAATTTGCAGAAATGCAGTTTCAAAATTTGATCCAGTTGCACTTGTGTTTTAAACATTTGATTTTTTTTTTTTTTTTTTTTTTTTTTTTGGAGTCTCACTTTGTCACCCAGGCTGGAGTGCAGTGGCACGCTCACAGCCACCGCAGCCTCGACTTGCTAGGCTCAGCCAATCCTGCCTCAGCCTTCTGAGTAGCATGAGCTACCACACCCGACTAATATTTTTATTTATCATGGAGACCAGGTCTCGCTGATTTGCCCAGGTTGGTCTCGAACCCCTGGTCTCAGGCAATCCTCTCACCTCAGCTTCCCAAAGTGCTGGGATTGTAGGCATGAGTCATCGCACCTGGTCAAAATTTCTTTTTTTTTTTTCAAGTTGAAGTCTCACTCTGTCTCCCAGGGTGAAGTGCAGTGGCACACTCATGGCCACCACAGCCTCGACCTCCTGGGCTCAGGTGATCCTTTCACTTCAGCTTCCAAGTAGCTGGAGCCACAGGCATGCACCACCACACCCGGCTAACTTTTGGATTTATTGTAGAGGTGAGGTCTCTCCAAGTTGCCCAAACTGGTCTCAAACCCGTGAGCTCAGGCAATCTTCTTATTTCGGCCTCCCAAAGTGCTGGGATTATAGAACATTTGATTTTTAAAAAATGACTGAATGGAAAGTGATAGATGTCTGTAGTAAGAAGGGAGAAATGTTTGAGTGGTGATTGATTTGATAAATTTTCAGTTAATTAGCAAATATTTTATATTATAAGTCATAACCAATATTATAAACCTGAGATTATAGCTAGTAAACACATGGGTAAAAGAAAAAAAATTAAGACAGTCACATCTCCTTTAAGTAATATAGAGTCACTGTTAGGGTAAAGACCTGAATCCCATGGCAGAAAGGACAAAGCACAACCCCACGTGTTTTTTTTTTTTAAGTGCAAGGGACTGAGGAAAACACTTAAAATCCCCAGACCTTTCCTGTCCCTGTCATACACTCTGTGAGGTAGACAGCCCTTGCTCTCACCAGGCCAGGCCTATTCTGTGACATTCCTGCCTCCTTCCTTAATAATGCTTGTTGGCAGGCCCTTGGCACATGCGATTTTTTTCTGCAAGGATCTTTTCCCTCATCTTCTTGGTCAGTTCATATCTGGTTTCCAGATCTGCTTGAGCATGATGTTCATAGCCTTCTCTGATCTCCCTGTACCAGGCCCTCCAGCACTGAGTGTCTCTCCTTCAAAACACTCACACTTACATCTATGTGCATGACTGATGGATTAAGGTGAGTCTCCACTCTAGAACTATAAGCTCCACAAGAGCAGGACTGTATGTGATATAACTCAAGTTGGTATCTTCCAGCCTAGGCAACATAGCAAGACTCCAACTTCACAAAAAAATTAGCTGGACGTGGTGGCACGGGTCTGTATTCCCAACTACTTGGGAGGCTGAGGCGAGAAGATTGCTTGAGCCCAGTAGGTTGAGGTTGCAAGGGTCATCCCAATCCATCTCAAGAACACTGCTCCTACTCCAAGGCACACGCGTTTTTGTTGTTGTTGTTGTTTGTTTGTTTGTTTTTGAGTTGGAGTCTCACTCCGTCGCCCAGACTGGAGTGCAGTGGCCACTCCCAGCCACCACAGCCTCGACCTGCTGGGCTCCAGTGATCCTTCCACCTCAGCCTTCCGAGTAGCTGGAATTACAGGCATGCACTACCACGCCCTGCTAGTTTTTTGATTTATTGTAGAGATGAAGTCTTGCTGCCCAGGCAGGTCTCGAACCCGCAGCCTCAGGCAATCCACTCACCTCAGCCTCCCAAAGGCGTGGGATTACAGGCTGAGCCACCGAGCCCGGCTGGCACACGCGTTTTAATTCTCTCTGCAAGCAGAGGGCTGGAAGGAAGGAAGTCTGTGATACCTTCTTTATGTCACCCAGCTTGGTGCCTCTCCTGCTGGCCCGGTTGGCAAGGTCACGTTCCTCAACTTCTCTTTGGAAAGAAAACTGCTTTCATCTTTGTTGTTAACAGGAGGCATGAGGCTCCAAAATTCTCAAAATGGATCTAGGCCATGAATACAGAGTGGTCCCTGGGCCAGCGGCATCCACATCACCTGGGGGCTGGCCAGAAATGCAGGTTCTTGGCCCCACCCCACACCCACCGAATCCAAATCCACATTTCCACAAGATCCCCAGGTGATTCTTATGCACACTTGAGATTGACAGTCATTTAAAATTACATGTTAATTTTTGGAAACTTCAGCTCCAAACAAAGCCATATGCTTACTCTAAATGACGCAGAAAAAAGGTCAAAGAGCCTGATGAGTTCCCCACAGGTATGGAATTTGTGGGTAAATCTTGATTTATCTGTTTTTACTTTCTGTCACACAGGGAACACTGGGAACCCAATTACCAGCTGTATCTGTCCAGAGCTAACCAGGAGCTGGTGCTACGGAAACAGGGAGTGAGCTTCACTCTTAACTCTTATACAGGCCAGCTAAGTTCTTTGGCAAGAAAAAACCTGGTTGGTGAGGCTGAGGAGGTATTCACATAATAAAGAATAGAAATACAGTTTGTCTCATTAATAGTTCTAGTTCTCAACACTCTCCAGAAATTAATGTTCCCCAAAAGGTAACACCCACTCAGCCTCCCTATTAGTCTTCAGGAAGCCTGAGAAGTGTCTTATACATATCACCTATTAATACTCCCAACAATTATTGATAATAGAGATTTATCACTCAGTTTTGCAGATGAGGAAACTGAGGCTCAAAGACTCAGGGTGATGGAAATGAAGATCATTCTCAAGTCTGTTTGACAGTAGAATCCTGGGGGTAGGATGTGGCCAAGTCATTTGGGAGTGTGTGCGCCATGTCCCAACCATATAGAACTCCACTACACCAGGGAGTGAGAAGCAGCTGTCTTCCGGGCAGCACTTCTTTTTTTTTTTTTTTTTTTTGAGTTGGAGTCTCACTCTGTCACCCAGACTGGAGTGCAGTGGCCGCTCCCGGCCACCGCAGCCTCGACCTGCTGGGCTCCGGCGATCCTTCCGCCTCAGCCTTCCAAGTAGCCGGAATTACAGGCGCGCGCTACCACGCCCGGCTGATTTTTTGATTTATTATAGAGATGAGGTCTTGCTGCCCAGGCGGGTCTCGAACCCTCGGACTCAGGCAATCCACTCACCTCAGCCTCCCAAAGGCGCGGGATTATAGGCTGAGCCACCAAGCCTGGCTCTACTTTTTTTTTTTTTTAACAACTTTAATGAGGGATAATTTACGTACCATACAATTCATACCAAGTAATCTCTAAGATGTTGAGGAACATGAATATTCATGGAAATAATGATGCCCTGCTTCTCAGAGAGAAGCCAAAGACATGGTGAGCCAGATGAGCCAAGGGGCCACATGGAGCCAGGGCCTGAACCACCAACCTTGGATTCCATACAGCCGGTTGAGGCGCGACCGCCGGGCCTCGTCAGTGTAGGGGACCGCGAGCCAAGGCATCTCACTGAAGTACTGTTTGAATGACTCCTCCGACCTACAGAGACACACATGGAGAACAAAGCTCTATTACCCCCACCTGCACCACCCATGGGGCCTCTCACCTCTACCAAGGTGTGCCTGGGGCTCCTGCAGAAGCAGGGGTCTCTAACCACTGCGCTTCTCAGACACCAGGCAAAAGGTATGTGTTATTCTACCCATTCCGGTATCCACCAGGAAGCAAATGCCTCCATACAACAGGTGAATCCCAAACTAAAACGCTAGGCCACTTCAGGAGCCCACAAGCCTGCATCCTACCCATTTACCTCAGGTCCGACTTCTCATTTTTCAATGAAACACAGACAGGTCTTACTTTTCTTTTCTTTCTTTTTTATTTGAGTTGGAGTCTCACTCTGCCGCCCAGACTGGAGTGCAGTGGCCGCTCCCGGCCACCGCAGCCTCGACCTGCTGGGCTCCGGCGATCCTTCCGCCTCAGCCTTCCAGGTGGCTGGAACTACAGGCGTGTGTTATCATGCCCGGCTAATTTTTTGATTTATTGTAGAGATGAGGTCTCCCCAAGTTGCCCGGGCAGGTCTTGAACCCGCGGGCTCAGGCAATCTACTCACCTCAGCCTCCCAAAGGCACGGAATTACAGGCTGAGCCACCGAGCCCGGCAGGTCTTACTTTTCTAAAGTGCTTAGATGTACACAGCCACCACATTCCCTGTAAGATTTCTAATTTGTGCATAGAACAATGACTTGTGCCTGACTATTTATATATTTTTCTTTTTTAAAAAGAGTTATAGTTTTTATATAAGTTGTCTTTTGGTACCCACTTATAGTCCACTGTGTGATCATCATATTTTTAAATTATACTGGGGACTAAGGTCAGAAATGGCTCACATGATGAGAGGCTAAGCATGCCAACATGTTAGTCCAAGCCTCTATTCTCTTTCTTTCTTTCTTTCTTTTTTTTGAGTTGGAGTCTCACTCAGTGGTCATGATCATAGCTAACTTCAGCCTTAACCTCCTCGCCTCAGGTGATCCTTCTGCCTTAGCCTCCCAAGTAGCTGAGACTACAGGCACGTGCCACCATACCCAGCTCATTTTGTGTGTGTGTGTGTGTGTGTGTGTGTGTGTGTTTAGTTGGAGTCTCACTGTCGCCTAGGCTGGAGTGCAGTGGCATGCTCACGGCCACCGCAGCCTCAATCTGCTGGGCTCAGGCAATCTTTCCTCCTCAGCTTTCCAAGTCTGGTTAATTTTTGTGATTTGTTGTAGAGATGAGGTTTGTCAAATTGCTCAGGCTGGTCTCGAATCCCTGGGCTAAGGCAATCCTCTCACCTTGGCCTCGCAATGGCTGGAATCGTAGGTGTAAACTACTGTACCCAGCCATGTTTTTGTTTTTGTTTTTTTATAGAGATGGAGTTTCATTATGTTGACCTGGCTGTCTTCAAGCTGACATGGAGATCTGTGGCGTAGAGAAGCAGGACCATAGACCAATAAACTGAGTGCAGGATGATGTGGATGTCAAGGACACAGCATGTGCACAATGCCCTCTGTGTACTGGCACCTCAGTGACCCTTCCATGGAGCTTCCTGTTCATGACAGGAACTTAAGAGGCAGAAGCGCCTGGGGGCTCAGTCTGAACTAGGGCTGGAGTTCTGAGATGAAGGAAGCTCACTGACGAGTGAAGTCAGAGACATGGCAAGAAGCAGAGGAAACTGAGGCTGAGAGGACCTGGCTTACTCCAGGAAGAAAGTGTGCCCTTTTTGTTTTGTGATGCCTTATCTATTGCACAATGAGCCCCCAAAATCCATGGTCAGAGTTAAGAAAACGATCACATGGCCATCCAAGACAGAGGTCACACTGCATTCATCTCTGGCTCTTTTCCTCTCCTATCTCCCATTTTTTAAAACCACAATCTACAAAGCTGAACAAATCAGAAAACACATGCTAATCTCAAACAATTCCGGCCTGAATTGGGATGTAGCCAGTATTTACAGTAAGAAGAGGTGTTTCTTGACTCCCCTTCAGATAATTCAGTGAGTAAACGTGCAATATATCTGTCTCTCTGCCAATAATCCCAGATATGTCTTCCCCCATCTCTACCTCCCAGCCTTACAATTAAGACGTAAGAAATGTAAGATGAAATAAATGGATGTCAGCCACCTGCAGGAAAGGGCAGTGGCACTGCCACTGCACCACATGTGTTACCTGTCCGCACTAACAAAGATGATCTCAAAGTTCTGGCCTGCCTCCTTGATCTTCCGGTAGGATTCCACTAGGACCCGGGTGAGGCTTCGGCAGGGTGGACACTGAAAGACAAGAGCAGGAACCTGCTGCAGGGTGTACTTTCTCCATTTCTCAGCTGCCTGCCATCAGAGGCCAGGTAAGCAAAACCCAAGTAGGGTTAGGACAGTGAAACCCAGTTTATAAAGGGGGTGGAAATAAGCTGGGTGTGGTGGCACTTGCCTATAATTCCAGCTACTCAGGAGGCTGGGAGCGGGGAGGATTACTTGAAGCCCAGGAGTTCAAGGTCGCAGTGAGCTATGATCATGCCACTGCACTCCAGCCTGAGCAACATAGCGAGACTCCATCTCTTATGAATGAACGAATGAGGTGAAAATAAACTTGCTTCTCTTATTGGTGAGCATCCAGTACAGATGCCTCCCCACCCCATGCAATGTGCCAGAAGGCAGTTAAAACAAACCCCTATAGGGTACTTCAGGAGTCTCATCCAAATAGGTTAAGAGGAATATCTTTATAGACCAGTTAAAAGAAGTAATGCTGCTATTATCATTTATAATAATAAGGACTTATTGTATACCAACAATGCATTGGGCACAGGAGAAGGCCAGAAGGCCAGGAAATTCCTGCCTGGCCAGTCTCACCTCCAGAAGCCAACCACAGCTGCACTTGGTGGCAACATCACTGCTTCTTTCTGTCTGGACTAAAGAGGGACCAAACACTCACCCAATGTGCAGAGAAATAGACTCCCACGTGAGACCCCTCCAGGCTGCCGCTCTCCAGGGACTGCCCATTATTTCTAAGCAAGGGCCCTGCAATGACTTCCCTGAAGGGTTTAGGTCCCCAAGGGAATTCCAGACCTGAAACAGGCAACAGATGGTGAGAATGTTAAGATTCCTCATTGTGGGCTGTGAGGTATAAAGGTAGTGAGTTATCTCAATTGATTGTTCACAGTCAGTTACAGATTGAACTCCTTGTTCTACTCTTTCCTCCCTTCTCCTACTGTACTTGACTAGTCTAAATACATTCATACATACATACATTCTTTATTTATAGCCTGGGACCCAGGAGGCCTCAGAGCTGCAGGCATGACAACATTTTCATCAAATAGCATTTGTTAGCACATCCACAGGACCTGTAGCCAACACAGGAATCCATGTAGAACTCAAGGCAAAGCTCTACCTACCCTCAAAGCAAAAGTTCCCAAACCTGGATGATGAGAAGGTCTATTTCCTGGGGTTTTTTGAAAAATCCACATGTTCAGGTCACCTCCTGAGTCTCAGGACACAGGAGTAAGGCAAAAACTTATGGCCAAAACAAAACAGGCAGATAACGTTGATGATGGGCTGGGGTTGGGAACCACTGTCTCAGGCATCAACTCTGAGTCGATTCCGTCCCAATCCTCACAACTCAGTGGTTTTCAACTCTGACTGCATTTTGGAATCCGCTGGGGAATATTAAATAGGGCGTTCCTGGGCCCCACTTCCATAGATTCTGGTTCCATTGGTCTGGGTTGGGGTTCAGGGAACCCAGTGAGAATTCACATCTAATAAAAGAGTAAAGCCCACCCAACCCAGATGGCCAACATTCTGATGACACATAAACTCCAGGCAGGAAGTATAAATAACTTGCTTCAACTCAGCCAAACAGTGTTTTCTCACGGGTGGTCCATGGACCACTGCCTCAAAATTGCCTGGGGGTGGGAGATGGGAGGGAGAAGCACAGACTAGTTAAAAATGCAGGCAGCCAAGCCTACCCTGAAACAAAAAGAATCCAAAATTCTCTGGGGGTTGGGTCAAGGAATCTGCATGGTTAACAGTCTTCAGAGATGTGTGTGTATTTGGTTCTACCACATCCTGGTTTTTACTCAGAGCAATTCTTTGAAGCAAGTGAAATTTTTACTGGAAAAATTTGTGAGCAGGGTTGAATCCTCTCACTGAGTCAATAAATAAGAGAGGAGAGATCCTACAACCCTTTTATCACTCCAGTGCAGGGGAGAAAGAAGCAGTCCTTAGACAAATGCCTACTGAGCAGGGTGATCAGAGCAGCTCATCTTGTGTGAGGCCAGCTGGCCAGCAAGACTAAGGCCTGCAGGACTCGGACATCACCAAGAAATGAGGTGCACTCACCGCTGAGGCCAGAAGAGCAACGCAGGGACTGCAACTTTGCTATAGTAATATTTTAAAGGGGAGAAAAAAAACCCACTTAGCCTGCCTCTGTTAAAGGGGTAGCTGGTGTTGAAACAGCACTAGAAATCAGTATCTGGGCTCCAGAGTTTATTATCTGGGCTCCAGAAGTAAGTATTTGGGTTCTAGAGGTCAGTATCTGGGCTCTTGAAGTCAGGATCTAGCTTCCAGAGGTCAGTGTCTAGGCTCCAGAGGTCAGTGTCTGGGCTCTAGAAATCAGTACTTGGACTCTTAGAGTCAGTATGTGGGCTCTAAGAGCTTTTCCAGTTTCCTCAGCCCTCCAAGCTGAGCTTCCTTTTTCAGAGTCGATCTCCCTTTGGCCCATGAATTAAAGCCCCTAGGAGGGACGTTAACCATGTCCTAGAGAATACTACAATTTCACAAGACAATATTCTCTAGTCACGTAAGCCCACCTATGTATATTTCATTAGTACTCACTCTACCAATGGGGAGGTGATTAGAGTAGGGGAAAGGAGAAGAGGGTTGGGTAATAAGAGTACATGGTGGACAGGCCAAGGTCTTACCTTCTGGGTCATCTCGGATCACCAGAAGCCCATTTCTGCATACAACCTTCCCGGTGGTGGCGTCTAGGAATATTAGCGATGGAATGTTGGAAATTCGGTATTTGTTCCAAAGTTTAAGCTGTAAGAAGGAAAGTAAAAGAAGGCAGTTAAGTCCAAACCAGATCAACCGCAATTATTTTGAGCCCCTCAGGCTGGGCGGTCGGTAATCAAGTAAGCACCAAAGTACACATAAATGATAACCGAGCCAAAGCACAGCTGGGCAAAAGGGACAAGTGAACTACAGTCTCCCTGGACCCTGCGGTCTGTAGCAGGGCAGAGGACCCAGGTCCCACCTAGGCTCAATCTGTGACAGAGGCTGACGGAGATCGTGTTTATTCTGGGAGAGAACCTCTCTCTTACCTCTTCCATGGGCGCTTTCTTTAAAAAGCATGAAGCTGGATTATACATCTCTAGAACACAATCAGACTTCTACCAGGTTAAGGAAGGAAGGGAAGCTTTTCATTAGTCTCGCCACCCTACCAGCAAGCAACAGCAGCCAGTTCCTCTGCTACAACCCCTTAGCCCCGAGGGAGAAGGGGCAGGTTTTCAAACAGAAGACCACGGTTAAAATCTGCCTCCCTGCCACTTCACCAGGTCCCTGTCCTTGGAATACCACAGTCATTACTGTGTATGCCACTCAGTCTGCAAAACACTGGGGAAGTAATATCCCGAGGCAGCCCCAACCCTCAGTGCCACTCAAAACAATCCTCAGTCCACTGGCAGATTCCTGAGGTTGTGCAAACTGTCAGAGGTCCAGAGTCGGGGAGGGATGAAGCTGAGAAAATGCGAATGCAACAGCCCAGAGCTAACAGTCTTGAACTTCACCACCAAGCCCAAAAAGCAACATAATGAAGTGTCGAGCTGGCAACATATCTCCAGAAAAGGAAGAATCAAAGGAAAACTCTGCAGAACAGCCCCCTGGTTAGGCCATTCAGCTGTGAGCTTCCTTTCTAGGGCTCTGGGGAAGGACCCAGACAGGAAGATTGGCCACTTGGGCACTGGCAGAACGGGGCATGGATGTGTTGCAGGAAAGCAGGCATCAGAAGACCAGCTGCATCTAGAAGAGGGAGGCAAGTGTGGCTGTAATTAGGGTTGTTTTGAGTTCCATCCCAAGCAAGGAGGGAGGAGGGCAGGGAATCTGCCAAGAAATGCTAGGCTTCCCTGTCTGTGGAGACCTGTGTCTTGGCAGGAAGGGCTGTGGAACCCCACCTCAAACTGGGTGGGCCCTGCCTCAGTGCTGCATTTTTTCCCAGCCCTACATTTCCGGCAAGCTCACAAAACCAGCCCAGGACCTCAGAACAAGAGCAATTCTGCACATACAGCTTTCAGTGACCACTATTGCATCATGCCACAGAAACCTGACACAGAATTAAGAGGATACATTCTTAAGAGAAGAGGTTTAGCAACAGAACAAGACATCCTACCACTGGGATTAGCTTCACAAGCTTGCAGTGCAAGGATCCAGCCAGGTTAATTTTTTTTTTAATTAAAATTTTTTTTTTAAAAAACTGGATTTTTTCCTGATTTATAAAGTAATTCTTGGAGTGGGGGGACAAACCATTGGAAAAAATGGAGAAACACAGCAAACCACAAAAACTGAGATAAAAATCACCCATGACTCACTATTTAGGAAAACTTAGACCATTTTATATTTCCACCAGTGGCAAATGAGAGGGCCCATTTCCCAGCACCCTTACCAACATGATCATTAAAACTAACTTTTCCAATTTGCTAGGGAAAAAATAATACCCCATTTTTGCTGCTTATCTCGGACTTATTGATGTTTAAGAGATACACTGCTGTAAATACACTGCTTTTCCCCAGTGTGTTTTATAACTGCTAAGTGCTGAAATTCACTCAACAGATATTAACTGAGCACCTATTACTTGCCAGCCTTGTTCTAAACATAAGAGATATAGGCAAGAACAGAGCAGATAAGGATGCTGCCTTCATGGAGCTCCTATTCCAGTCTATTCCAGTGGAAGAGACAGACAATAAACAAAAATATAAATATAAGTAAGCGGCCACTGCACTCCAGTCTGGATGACAGAGTGAGACTCCAATTCAAAAAAAAAAAATAGCATATAAACAGAAAAATTTCAGGCATATAAGAAACAGAAAGAAAATACAGCAAGCTGAGAGCACAGGCATGGTTGGGAAGGTAGCAAATATTTTAGAGAGAGCCATCCTGGGAGGGCATCTCCAGAGAAATGACATCTGAGCACAGACCTCAATGATGAAACGAAGCAAGCCACACACATCAGGGGAGGCCACTTGGGGCCCAAGGAACCTATGTCGAGGTTAGGAGAATGATTAGGAAGGCCAGAGTAGATGGAGCCGGAGAGGGCCAGGGAGGGCTGCAATGAGGTAAGAGGGCATTTGCGGCCCAGATCTTTAAGGCCCTGTAGACTATGGTAGAAATAATGACATTTTATTCTAAGTATAATAGGAAGCTACTGAGGTTTATCAGGGGAGTAGTATGACCTGGGAGTGGTATGACCTGAGTTATAGCTGAAAAGGTCATTTTGGGTGCCGTGAAGGAAAAGATGGCAGAGGAGGACAAGGGGAAGGCAAAAAGCTAATTGGAGAGACTAATGCCAATAGCCTAGGTAAGAGTAGTGGGCAGGGTTCGGACTGTAGCAGCAGAATCAGGACATGATGAACTTGGGAGAAGACCCAAAAGGGAAGGCTGACAGATTGAATGTTGGGGGTGAGGGAGACAGATCAAGGATGGACCTGGTTTGGGGACTTGAGCAAGTGTGTTGGGTAGGGTATCTCATTAAGCAAGATGAGGAACAGTCAGGGAGGAACAAGTTCAGAGGGAAAGACCGGAAGGTCAACAATTTCCTTTCCTTTCTCCTTCCTCCAGGCACTCAGGATGCTGAAAGAAAGGAAGGCAGCCCCAGCCCCTGATGTCGTGAAGAAGGAGGAGGCCAAGAAGGTGGTGAATCCCCTATCTGAGAAAGGTCCTAAGAATTCTGGCATTGGACAGGACATCCAGCCCAAAAGGGACATCACCTGCTTTGTCAGATGACCTTGCTGCATCTGGTTGCGGTGGCAAAGAGCTATCCTCTATAAGCAGCTGAAAGTACCTCCTGCCATTAGCCAGGTCACACAGTTCTTGGACCACCAGACAGCTACTCAGCTGCTTAAGCTGGCCCACAAGTACAGGTCAGAGATAAAGCAAGGGAAGAAGCAAAGGGTGCTGGCCCGAGCTGAGAACAAACCTCTGGCAAAGGGGATATCACCAAAAAGCCACCTGTTCACGTAGGAGTTAACACTGTCAACACCTTGGTGGAGAACAAGAAGCCTCAGCTGGTGTTGGCTGCAAACGATGTGGATTCCATCAAGCTGGCCATCTTCCTGCCTGCCCTGTATAGTAAAATGAAGGTCCCTTAGTGTATTATCAGAGGAAAAGGCAGACTGGGGCATCTAGTCCACAGGAAGACCTGTATCATGGTTGCCTTCACACAGGTTAACTCAGAAGACAAAGGAGCTCTGGCTAAGCTGATGGGAGCTATCAGGACCAATTACACTGACAGACATGAGGAGGTTCGCCGTCAATGAGGAGGCAACGTCCTGAGTCCAAAAGCTGTGGCTCACATTGCCAAGTTGGAGAAAGCAAAGTCTTAAAGAACTAGCCACGAAACTCAGCAAAATGTACTGTTGAGTGTTCTGTACAAAAAAAAACAACAAAAAGTCTCCTTCAAAAAAAAAAAGATTGAAAGGTCAATCTTGAGGCACCTATTAGACATGCAAGTGGAGATTCAGTACTTGGATTTACAGATCTCGACTCTGGGGAGAGGGGTCTGGGGATATACACCAGCGATCTTCAGTGACTCGACGGTGTTAAAGGACTGGACGAGACCACCCAAGAAGAGGACAAGGCGACAGAAGAGATCCCAGGACAGAGCCAGGGACCATGGACACAGGAGACTGGGAAGGAAGAAGGGGAATGAGGAGACTCTGGTGTCCCAAATGCCAGGTAAAGAAAGTGCCTTGGAGAGGAGAGAGCGAGTCACTGTGTCAGATGCTGCTGAGAAGCTGAGTAAGATGAGGACAGAGGACACTGGATGCAGCAAAGAAGGTCACATATGGCCCCGCTGGGGTCGGGGAGTCAGTGAAAGGGTGAGGCTGAGAGACAGACTGGCATGGAGGAGGAAGGAGTGTGCACATGCCTAAAGTGTGCCTGTGACATAGACAAGCCCAGTCCTCTTGCTGACACAGGTTGTGCTCAGAGAAGAGTAATAAAAAGGTTTGTAAAAAGAGAGAGAAAAAATGGCAAACAAAGGCTGAGGCGACGACTATAGGCAATTCTCTTCAACAGTTTTGCTGTAAAGGGAACAGAGAAATGGGGTTGTGGCTGGAAAAGTACGTGATGAGAGTGGGTGGAGGATATTTTAGAGATACTCTCACATAGGCTGATTGAGATAATCCAGAAGAGAGAGGAAAACAAAAATTTAAAAATTGGTGAGGGAGAGCTGCATGAACAAAGTCCTTGAACAGGCAAAAGGGTAAGATCTAGGTCACAAATGGAAATAGGAGTTAAAAAAAATAAGCTGACTTGTCCCTTGGCATCCGTGACCCCCTACAGATGCTCAAGTCCCTGATAGAAAATGGTGTGGTATTTGCATATAACCTACTAACATCCTCCCGTATACTTTTTCTTTTTTTCAACTCTAATCCTATATCCCATATATTTTAAATCATCTCTAGATTACTTAAAATACCTAATACAATGTAAATACTATGTAAAAACTTATTATACTGTATTATTTAGGGTATAATGACAAGAAAAAAAAAAGTCTATGAATGTTCAATAGAGATGTACTCCGCCTGCACCCGATTCACAGCTGGGTGAATTCATGGATGCAAAACCCATGGATATAGACAGCTGGCTACATATACTCTTATTTCAGTGTAGTATTTTGTCTGAATAGAAAGCCATGCTATTTGCAAGTAAAGACAACTCTACTTCTCTTTCTACAGATGACCTTTAAACAACAGGGTGCCAAACACCCTGTGCAACTGAAAATCCGTCTATGACTTTTGACTCCCCCAAAACTTGAATAATAGCCTACTGGTGGCTGAAAGCCTTAAGAACAACATAAGCAGTCAATTAACATATATTTTATATGGTATATGTATTATAGACTGCATTCTTAAAGTAAGCTAGAGGAAGGAAAATGTCATTAAAATCATAAGGAAGAGAAAATGTATTATTCATCAAGTAGACCATCATAATAAAGGTCTTCATACTCCTGGTCCTTCCTGTTGAGTAGGTTGAGGAGGATTTGGTTTTGTTGTTTCAAGGGTAGCAGAGGTGGAAGAAAATCTGAGTATAAGTGGACTCACACAGCTCAAACCTGTGTTGTTCATGGAGTCAACTGTATTTCCTTTTATTGTAAAACTATATGGGCCGGAACTTCCAGAACAATATTAAGTTACAAGCATTTTTTCTTTTTTGTGAGTTGGAGTCTCACTGTATCACCCAGGTTGGAGGGCAGTGACACACTCCCGGCCACTGCAGCTTCAACCTGCTAGGCTCTGGTGATCCTTCCACCTCAGCCTTCCAAGTAGCTGGACCAACAGGCATGTGCCACCATGCCTGGCTAATATTTTGAATATTGTAGAGATGAGGTCTCACCAAGTTGCCCAGGCTGGTCTCAAACCCGCGGGCTCAGGCAATCCTCTCATCTTGGCCTCCCAAAGTGCTGGAATTACAGGCGTGAGCCACTGCAACCGACCACAAGCATTCTTATCTTCTATATGACCATAATGAGTATGTCTGCAACATCTTATAATCAAATATAGTATTAGCCATTGGTTTGAAACAAATATTCTTTAACATATTAAGAAAAAAATAGTATTCCATAACTTTTTTTCCCTCCCAAAGTGCTAGGGTTGCAGACATGAGCCACTGCACCCAGCTCTTCTATAACTTTTTAATCAGAAGTTTTATCAGGAATGGATGCTACTTTATGACTTTCTTTTAACCTGTTGTAGTATATTTCACTAGTCGCTGTTCTAAGATTAAACTATCCTTGCCTACTTAAAATAAATCTTTCCTGGCCACATGTATTATTAAGGGATCACTAGGATCATATCTTCCCTGGGGTTTGGGGCTCCCACAAGCAAATGACACTTTGTAACAAGACTCTCTTCTTTGGTAGCTAGAGTCTTCCCTAAAGTAAACTGTAGCCTGTGACCTGCAATTAAATTTAAATATATAGCTGGCAGATGCAACATGATTATAATAGAGTGGTTTACATCGAGGCATTCATATTATACTTGAAATCTAAGTGTGTAATTTGCTCTTGGCTAGATTTTGTCTTTTTAATTTTATTTAATATTCTTATATTTTATTTTAGAGACCCTGAGTGCAGTGGAGTGACTATAGCTCACTACAGCCTTAACCTCCTGGGTTCAAGCAGTCCTCCTGCTTCAGCCTCCCAAGTAGCTAGGATTACAGGCCCAAGCCATGATGCCTGGCTATTTTTTTTTTTTTTTTTTGTAGAGATGGGATCTTGCTTGGTTGCCTAGGCTAGTTTTGAACTCCTAGCTTCAAGGATCCTCCTGCCTCAGTTTCCCAAAGTGCTGGGATTACAGGCATGAGCCGCTGTGCCCAGCCAGCTAGGTATTTTTATTTTTATTATTATTATTTTTTTAATAGGAGTCTCACTCTGTCACCCAAGCTGGAGTGCAGAGGCATGCTCACAGCTACCGCAGCCTCGACCTGCTGGACTCAGGCAACTCTTCTATCTCAGCCTTACAAGTAGCTAGAACTACAGGCGTGTGCTACTACACCCGGCTTATTTTTTAATTTATTGTAGAGACGAGGTCTCACCAACTTGCCCAGGCTGGTGTTGAACCCCTGAGCTCAGGCAATCCTCTTGCCTCAGACTCCCAAAGTGCTAGGATTACAGACTTGAGCCATCGCACCTGGCCAGCGAGGTATTTTTAAAGTTACAGCGATAAGGTTTTGGTACCTGGGCAGCCTAGCCTCTAAATGCTCAGTAGAGATGCTTTGCCAGATAAGGAAGAACCCAATTTCTCCTGGGTACCTCATAGAGACAATTTTTTTTTTTTTTGAGTAGGAGTCTCACTCTATCACCTAGGTTGAAGGGCAGTGGCATGCTCTCAGCCACCGCAGCCTCGACCTGCTGGGCTGAGGAGATCCTTCCGCCTCAGCCTTCCAGGTAGCTGGAGCTACAGGCACACGCCACCATGCCCAGCTAATTTTTCTTTTTTTTTGAGTTGGGGTCTCACTCTGTCACCCAGACTGGAGTGCTGTGGCTGCTCCCAGCCATTGCAGCCTCGACTTCCTGGGCTCCGGCGATCCTTCTGCCTCAGCCTTCCAAGTAGCTGAAACTACAGGCGCATACTACCACGCCAGGCTAATTTTTTTTTTCTTATTTATTATAGAGATGAGGTCTCCCCAAATTGCCCAGGTGGGTCTCGAACCCATGGGCTCAGGCAATCCATTCACCTCGGCCTCCCAAAGCACTGGGATTACAGGCTGAGCTACCGA